>NC_074692.1:20829503-21129503 GCF_029448725.1 Salvelinus fontinalis
CTTATCCAAAGTAACTTAGTCTTACGTGCGTACATTCTTCGTATGGGTGGCCCCAGTGGGAATTGAACCCACAAACCTGGCGTTGCAAGCGCCATGCTCTACTGATCCACAGAGGACCACTTATGTTATTCACAACAGTAGTTATAGTGATTAGGAACTTGGCAAGTCAATGTCATTTAGGGTGATTTAATTGTGCACTCCTACAATTAAACTCATGCCTCATAACAAGGTATATGTTTTGAGTGCAGAAGATCTGAGGTGATGTGTTATTGGTGTGTAACAGACAGAGCCGGAGAACATACACTACAGAAAGTAGAGCATTGCTGGCAACTCTGATCACTATGTCAGTGGCACGAACACCTGAATCTAAATCCAGTAGGAAGACGTGGTCAGGTGATGCACCATAAATGGGACTGATTTATACGTTGAAGTGTCATTTGACCTACATGCTACCAGGTGCCTCTGGAACATGCGTGTGTATGTTTTAGTGTGGGTGTTTGCATTTGATATCAGGTATTAGCATGTTATGCAGGGTGTGACAGGGACCCATCTCATTGTTTGTGTCTTGTGTTAATATTTTTTGTCTATCTCTGTATGTTTTGACAAAACAAAGCATTGCCCACGACAGATCAGATTTAACTTGCGTTCCTTTTGATGAGGGTTAGGTCTTATTTGACTTTTATAGGATGTGAATGAAGCCATGAGTCATCCTCCATCAGAAGTGTGATGTCAGGTTCTGCATGTGAGCCAAAATCTAATCTTTTAGTGTTTGTGTCCACTACATGTGTGAACATGCTGACATCAGAGACAGAGGAGGCAGTAAAGGGAACTATTTTAAAACCAGACAAATACAGCTCTTGTGCGAGCCTTTCATTGGACACCATGGCTATATTTACTCACAAGGCCAAAACACACACAGCCTAGAAACACTGATCAAATCAGGATGATCAAGCAGCTGTAAAACTGAACATATACGGACACATACAATTTCATGTATGCATGACATGAGAAAGCTCTGGTAGATATACTGCTGACTCAACATGCATTGTACAGTATGTGCTATTTAAGACTGAATTCCTTTGCCATTTACATAGTGTTATTGTCTCTTGGTAATACTCTGAATAAAACTACATAACAGCAGCATTAGTTCCACCTGTTACATCACCACAGTATGTGCAGATATACACTACCGTTCAAAAGTTTGGGGTCACTTAGAAATGTCTTTGTTTTTGAAAGAAAACATTTTGTCCATTTACAATAACTAATTGATCAGTAATACAGTTTAGACGTTGTAAATGACTATTGTAGCTGGAAACGGACAACTTAAAAAAAAAAAAAAAAGTAATATCTACATATGTGTTCCAATGGCACGTTGTGTTAGCTAATCCAAGTTTAATTTAATAAGGCTAATTGATCATTAGAAAACCCTTTTGCAATTATGTTAGCACAGCTGAAAACTGTTGTTCTGATTTAAAGAAGCAATAAAACTGGCCTTCTTTAGACTAGTTGAGTATCTGGAGCGTCAGCATTTGTAGATTCGCTTACAGGCTCAAAATGGCCATAAACAAAGAACTTTCTTCTGAAACTCGTCAGTCTATTCTTGTTCTGAGAAATGAAGGCTATTCCATGCGAGAAATTGCCAAGAAACTGAAGATCTCGTACAACGCTGTGTACTACTCCCTTCACAGAACAGGGCAAACTGGCTCCAACCAGAAGAGAAAGAGTGGGAGGCCCCGGTGCACAACTGAGCAAGAGGACAAGTACATTAGAGTGTCTAGTTTGAGAAACAGACACCTCACAAGTCCTCAACTGGCAGCTTCATTAAATAGTACCCGCAAAACACCAGTCTCAATGTAATGATGGAGCGGTGAGTTGGAAGCAGGTGAAAAGTTTTAATAAAACAACAAAACCAAGAACACGACACTAACATAAGGCAGAACACCGATCCACAAGAATAATACCAACCGGTGAGTGAACCTGGGAGAGTGACATAAAGGGGAGGAAATGACGGTAATGGAGTCCAGGTGTGAATCATAATGAATCACAGGTGTGTGTAATGATGAATCGCAGGACCGGTGGTTACTACTCTGGCGACGTCATACGCCGGAGGGGAGGACCAGACAGTACCCCCCCCCCCCCCCCCCCCCCCCCGACATGCGGCTCCGGCCGCATGTTTTAGCAAGTGGGCGATGGTGAAACGCGCCTTGAGACAAAAGGCCTCGTCGGCTGCTGGAGACCAAACCAACCTACGAGGCCCACCCTTGAGGAGAGAGGGGCGGCGACAGCACTGAAGTTCCTGATGAAGCGGCGATAAAAGTTGGCAAACCCCAAAAACCGTTGTAACCCCTTGATAGTGGTTGGGACTTGCCATGACCTTACCGCATCTACCTTCTTCACTCCCTCCATCCTCACTCCCTGCAGGCTGATTTGGTAGCCCAAGAAGGAGACAGCCCTCTGGTGGAATTGGCACTTCTCTGCCTTGACGAACAGGTGGTTAGCCAAGAGGCATTCCAGGACTGCTCGAACGTGAGTGATGTGATCCTCCAGGTTGGTCAAGAAGATCAGGATGTCATCGATGTACAAACACCTGACGTCCGAGCATGTCCCTGAACACCTCGTTGACAAATACCTGGAACACTGGGCATAACCAAGGGCATAACCAAGTACTTGTAGTGACCAAACATCGTGCTGAACGCAGTCTTCCACTCATCTCCTCCCGGATGCGAATGAGATTGTAGGCACTCCACAGGTCCAGTTTTGTGAAGAAACGGGCCACGCGGAGCTGCTCGATGGCTGACGGCAACAGCGGAAAGGGTAACGATACTTCGTGGTGATGTCATTGAGTCCACGGTAATCGATATAAGGGCGTAATCCACCCTCTTGGCCACGAAGAAGAAACCAGCTGATATGGACCTGCGGATGAAACCCTGTTGGAGCGCCTCTTGAATGTAGTGTTCCATGGCCTGCGTCTCAGCCACTGACAGAAGGTAGATGCGTCTGCGCGGAGGTGTAGCACCGGAAAACAGGTCAATGGCACAGTCCCAGGGGTGATGAGGGGGGAGACGGGTGGTGAGGGTCTTGGAGAATACCTCCCTTAGATCCTGATATTCCTCCGGGATGTTGGGCAGGAGGCCAAAGCACAAGAACAATACCAATTGGTGAGTGAACCTGGGAGAGTGACATATAAAGAGGAGGAAATTGTATAGGTAATGGAGTCCAGGTGTGAATCATAATGAATCACAGGTGCGCGTAATGATGAGTGCCAGGTGTGCGTAATGATGAATCCCAGGACCGGGGGTTAGTACTCTGGCAATGTCGTACGCCGGAGGGGAGGAGCAGACGTGACAATCAACAGTGAAGAGGCGACTCTGGGATGCTGGCCTTCTATGCAGAGTTGCAAAGAAAAAGCCATTTCTCAGACTGGCCAATAAAAATAAAAGATTAAGATGAGCAAAAGAACACAGACACTGGACAGAGGGACTCTGCCTAGAAGGTCAGCATCCCGGAGTCACCTCTTCACTGTTGAGACTGGTGTTTTGCTGGTACTATTTAATGAAGCTGCCAGTTGAGGACTTGAGGAGTCTCTTTCTCAAACTAGACACTCTAATGTACTTGTCCCCTTGCTCAGTTGTGCACCGGGGCCTCCCACTCCTCTTTCTATTCTGGTTAGAGCCAGAGAACTTCAGTTTCTTGGCAATTTCTCGCATGAAATAGCCTTCATTTCTCAGAACAAGAACAGACTGATGAGTTTCAGAAGAAAGTTCTTTGTTTCTGGTCATTTTGAGCCTGTAATCGAACCCACAAATGCTGATGCTCAACTACTCTAAAGAAGGCCAGTTTTATTGCTTCTTTAATCAGAACAACAGTTTTCAGCTGTGCTAACATAATTGCAAAAGGGTTTTCTAATGATCAATTAGCCTTTTAAAATTATGAACTGGATTAGCTAACACAACGTGCCATTGGAACACAGGAGTGACGGTTGCTGATAATGGGCCTATGTAGCCCATGTAGATATTCTATTAAAAATCAGCCGTTTCCAGCTACAATGGTAATTTACAACATTAACCATGTTTACACTGTATTTCTGATCAATTTGATGTTATTTTATTGGACAAAAAATTTGCTTTTAAAAAAACAAACAAAGTGACCCCAAACTTTTGAACGGTAGTGTATGTTTATGTGTTAATGCCTGTGTGGGCTGTATGTGTGTATATCTTGGACAGGTGTGTCAGAGAGAGAGTGTCAGGTGATGAAGAAGCTAAAGGAGGTGGTAGACAAACAGAGGGATGAGATCCGGGATAAGGACCATGATCTGAACCTCAAGAACGAGGACCTGGAGGCGGTGAGGCTTGTCTCTTTCCATCTAGTAGCATTCCACACTACCTGAACTACATAACACATCCCTCCTAGGCTTCCTACTGTCTGTAGCCTAATGCTTCAGCACATAGGTGTCTCGTCGAGGAGGACAACAACTTCCACCAACAATCTGGACACTGTTTCCATCAGTTCATTACAGACAAATGGGTAGGATTAAATGGACTCCTTCCTCCCCTTATAGCTTCAGCTACAGCAGCACCGTCTGATGAAGGTCAACCTGGACCTGCGGCACATGATCAGTGTGGTAGAGGCTCAGGGCAAGGCAGTGATCCAACAGAAGGTTGAGCTGGAGGCTATGTCCCAGGTGCGCCAGCAGGAGCTGGGGGCCCTGCGGCAGGAGGTGGCAAGGCTGAAGGAGGAGCGCAAAGAGTGGGAGCTGGACATGAAGAGGTCAGCCGAGGAGGTACCATCCCCATCAAAGGCTGTGATGACAGTGCTTACACCAGTGTCAGCCAAGGTAACCACAGCTACAACCCCCTACCTGATCAAGTCCATTACATTTCTCTTTAAGACACCATTACATATCTGTACGCATCACCTTATAGAGTTAAGAAGATTATACCCAAATTACAGGGTTTTAAGTTCCCTATTGACAAGAACACAATAACATGACATCCACCCAAGGCGGGTCAGTCAATCTTGTAGATTAGCCATTGAGTATCATTGCCACTGCTCACAAAGCATGTAAGTGACCATGCTATTTCCCAGATCCAGTCCTTGGTACCAGCATCAGCAGCCTCCATCGTACACAATTCTTTTTGGGCGGAATGCAGAAGTGACCATGAATTCCTGGCACAGTGCTTTGAGTCAGAAGAGAGCCCTCCTTTCCTCCCGCTGTGTGATGAGGAGCAAGAGGAGGAACCTGATGTCCTGGACCAGAAGGAGTCCGACAGGCCCCACTTCACCCTCGAGGAGCTACGGGACGTCCTGAAGGAGAGGAACGAACTCAAAGCTCAAGTGTTCATGCTGAGAGAGGAGCTCATCTATTACAAAAGGTTACATCGTATGACATCTGCTATGTGATAAAACAAAGTGAAAAAAAAAGAATAACCTGGAGTTGAGGGACTAGGGATTTATCATCACTTTTTAATACCCCTGTCTCAACTGAATCTTATGTTATTACTATACTGAACAAAAATATAAGCGCAACATGCAATAATTTCAAATATTTTACTGAGGAAATCAGTCAATTGAAATAAATAAATTAGACCCATATCTATGGATTTCACATGACTTGGAATACAGATATGCATCTGTTGGTCACAGATACCTTAAAAAAAAAGGTAGTGGCGTGGATCATAAAACCAGTCAGTATCTGGTGTGACCGCCATTTGCCTCATGCAGTGTGATCTCCTTCCCATAGATTTGATCAGGCTGTTGATTGTGGCCTGTTGTCCCACTCCTGTTCAATGGCTGTGCGAAGTTGCTGGATATTGGCCGGACCTGGAACATGCTGTTGTACACGTCGATCCAGAGCACCCCAAACATGCTCAACGGGTGACACATCTGAGTATGCAGGAAATGGAAGAACTGGATCATTTTCAGCTTCCAGGAATTGTGCACAAGTCCTTGCGACACGGGGCCATGCATTATCATGCTGAAACATGAGGTGATGGCGGTAGATGAATGGTATGACAATGGGCCTCAGTATCTCGTCACGGTATCTCTGTTGATTGAAATTGCCAATCGATAAAATACAATTGTGTTCATTGTCCAACGTTTATGCCTCCCCAAACCATAACCTCCCCACCACCATGGAGCACTCTGTTCACAACTTTGACATCAGCAGTCTGCTCGCCAACACGATGCCATACACATGATCTGCGGTTGTGATCCTGGTTGGACATACTGCCAAATTCTCTAAAACGACATTGGAGTTGGCTTATGGTAGAGAAATTAACATTGAATTCTCTGGCAACAGCTCTGGTAGACATTCCTAAAGTCAGCATGCCAAATGCACAATCCCTGAACTTGAGACATCTGTGGCATTGAGTTGTGACAAAACTGCACAATTTAGAGTGGCCTCTTATTGTCCCCAGCACAAGGTGCAGTAGTGCACCTGTGTAATGATTATTCTGTTTAATCAGCTTCTTGATATGCCACACCTGTCGGGTGGATGAATTATCTTGGCAAAGGATAAATGCTCACTAACCGGAATGTAAACAAATTTGTGCACAAAATTTGAGAGAAAAAAGCTTATTGTGCATATGGAACATTTCTGGGATCTTTTATTTCAAGCTCATGAAACATGGTAACAACACTTTACATGTCGCGTTTATATTTTTGTTCAGTGCACATGTACAGTTGAAGTCGGAAGTTTACATACACTTAGGTTGGAGTCATTAAAACTCGTTTTTCAACCACTCCACATATTACTTGTTAACAAACTATAGTTTTGGCAAGTCGGTTAGGACATCTACTTTATGCATGACACAAGTAATTTTTTCAACAATTGTTTACAGACAGATTATTTCACTTACACTGTATCACAATTCCAGTGGGTCAGACGTTTACATACACTACGTTGACTGTGCCTTTAAACAGCTTGGAAAATTCCAGAAAATGATGTCATGGCTTTAGAAGCTTCTGATAGGCTAATTGACATCATATGAGTCAATTGGAGGTGTACCTGTGTATGTACACTGCTCAAAAAAATAAAGGGAACACTTAAACAACACAATGTAACTAAGTCAATCACACTTCTGTGAAATCAAACTGTACACTTAGGAAGCAACACTGATTGACAATACATTTCACATGCTGTTGTGCAAATGGAATAGACAAAAGGTGGAAATTATAGGCAATTAGTAAGACACCCCCAAAAAAGGAATGGTTCTGCAGGTGGTGACCACACACCACTTCTCAGTTCCTATGCTTCCTGGCTGATGTTTTGGTCACTTTTGAATGCTGGCGGTGCTTTCACTCTAGTGGTAGCATGAGACGGAGTCTACAACCCACACAAGTGGCTCAGGTAGTGCAGTTCATCCAGGATGGCACATCAATGCGAGCTGTGGCAAAAAGGTTTGTTGTGTCTGTCAGCGTAGTGTCCAGAGCATGGAGGCACTACCAGGAGACAGGCCAGTACATCAGGAGACGTGGAGGAGGCCGTAGGAGGGCAACAACCCAGCAGCAGGACCGCTACCTCCGCCTTTGTGCAAGGAGGTGCACTGCCAGAGCCCTGCAAAATGACCTCCAGCAGGCCACAAATGTGCATGTGTCAGCATATGGTCTCACAAGGGGTCTGAGGATCTCATCTCGGTACCTAATGGCAGTCAGGCTACCTCTGGCGAGCACATGGAGGGCTGTGCGGCCCCACAAAGAAATGCCACCCCACACCATGACTGACCCACCGCCAAACCGGTCATGCTGGAGGATGTTGCAGGCAGCAGAACGTTCTCCACGGCGTCTCCAGACTCTTTCACGTCTGTCACATGTGCTCATGTGCTCAGTGTGAACCTGCTTTCATCTGTGAAGAGCACAGGGCGCCAGTGGCGAATTTGCCAATCTTGGTGTTCTCTGGCAAATGCCAAACGTCCTGCACGGTGTTGGGCTGTAAGCACAACCCCCACCTGTGGACGTCGGGCCTTCATACCACCCTCATGGAGTCTGTTTCTGACCGTTTGAGCAGACACATGCACATTTGTGGCCTGCTGGAGGTCATTTTGCAGGGCGCTGGCAGTGTACCTCCTTGCACAAAGGTGGAGGTAGCGGTCCTGCTGCTGGGTTGTTGCCCTCCTACGGCCTCCTCCACGTCTCCTGATGTACTGGCCTGTCTCCTGGTAGCGCCTCCATGCTCTGGACACTACGCTGACAGACACAACAAACCTTTTTGCCATCGCTCGCATTGATGTGCCATCCTGGATGAACTGCACTACCTGAGCCACTTGTGTGGGTTGTAGCCTCCGTCTCATGCTACCACTAGAGTGAAAGCACCGCCAGCATTCAAAAGTGACCAAAACATCAGCCAGGAAGCATAGGAACTGATAAGTGGTGTGTGGTCACCACCTGCAGAACCATTCCTTTTTTGGGGGTGTCTTACTAATTGCCTATAATTTCCACCTTTTGTCTATTCCATTTGCACAACAGCATGTGAAATGTATTGTCAATCAGTGTTGCTTCCTAAGTGTACAGTTTGATTTCACAGAAGTGTGATTGACATGGAGTTACATTGTGTTGTTTAAGTGTTCCCTTTATTTTTTTGAGCAGTGTATTTCAAGGCCTACCTTCAAACTCAGTGCATCTTTGCTTGACATCATGGGAAAATCAGAAGAAATCTGCCAAGATCTCAGAAAAAAATTGTAGACCTCCATAAGTCTGGCTCATCCTTGGGAGCAATTTCCAAATACCACGTTCATCTGTACAAACAATAGTACGCAAGCATAAACACCATGGGACCACACAGCCATCATACCGCTCAGGAAGGAGACGCGTTCTGTCTCCTAGAGATGAACGTACTTTGGTGCGAAAAGTGCAAATCAATCCCAGAACAACAGTAAAGGACCTTGTGAAGATGCTGGAGGAAACGGGTACAAAAGTATCTATATCCACAGTAAAACGAGTCCTATATTGACATAACCTGAAATGCCGCTCAGCAAGGAAGAAGCCACTGCTCCAAAACCACCATTAAAAAAAGCCAGACTCTGGTTTGCAACTGCACATGGGGACAAAGATCGTACTTTTTGGAGAAATGTCCTCTGGTTTGATGAAACAAAAGTAGAACATTTTGCTCATAATGACCATCATTATGTTTTAAGGAAAAAGGGGGAGGCTTGCAAGCCGAAGAACACCATCCCAACCGTGAAGCACAGGGGTGTTAGTATCATGTTGTGGGGGTGCTTTGCTGCAGGAGGGACAGGTGCACTTCACAAAATAGATGGCATCATGAGGTTGGAAAATGATGTGGATATATTGAAGCAACATCTCAAGACATCAGTCAGGAAGTTAAAGCTTGGTCACAAAGCCCTGACTTCAATCCCATAGAGAATTTGTGGGCAGAACTGAAAAAGCGTGTGCGAGCAAGGAGCCCTACAAACCTGACTCAGTTACACCAGCTCTGTCAGGAGGAATGGGACAAAATTCACCCAACTTATTGTGGGAAGCTTGTGGAAGGCTACCCAAAACGTTTGACCCAAGTTAAACAATTTAAAGGCAATGCTACCAAATACTAATTGAGTGTATGTAAACTTCTGACCCACTGGGAATGTAATGAAAGAAATAATAGCTGAAATAAATAATTCTCAACTATTATTCTGACATTTCACATTCTTAAAATTAAGTGGTGATCCTAACTGACCTAAGACAGGGAAGTTTTACTAGGATTAAATGTCAGGAATTGTAAAAAACTATGTTTAAATTTTTTCATGTATTTGGCTAAGGTTTATGTAAACTTACGACTTCAACTGTATGTATTTATTAATGATGTTGCATCCCACTTTATCCTTTTAATTTTTTGCATTTGTTCATAATACAAGTACACTTTCTTTAAATTAATCACTTCTCCCTGCCTCAGTGAGGAGTTAGAGAATGAGATTTACGGCATCAACTTGGATCCATCACTTCAGTCACAGCCTGCAACCACTGAACAGCCTGACTCAGGGATCAAACGTCTGTAAGTACTGCGACCCACTAGACCTACGCCAAAACTCATCAGCCACCCCACTCCATCTCTCTTGATGGTATGTGCTCAGGCCACACACATATAGGTGCACAGCCTATCATTCCCACAATCTCTGACATTTTCAAACAAGGTTGTCACTAACCACGTTTCCATACAGTTTTTATGCAAGTAAAGTAATCATGACCGCTGTGATGGTAACAGGAATTTTGTTCGTTCGACATGGTGGGATCTTTTTGTGTCTGAAAAATGAATTATGCAAGAAATGGCGTTGGAAATGTCTTTATGGTCATCCCACTACGACTCGAGAAACCAGGCAGTTTATTAGGATACAGATTGAATAAATAATGATTTACTTCACAGGGTGGTGAAAGTGCAAGGTGATCTTGATGCTACTTTCCAGTAAATATCGAGGTTCTTATTCTGGTGACATGATGATCGACGCTTGACTGCCGTTTTTGACAAATTTTTTGTATTTTTATTTAACCTTTATTTTGACAGGGAAGACATATTGAGACCTAGGTCTATTTTCCAAATGTGCCCTGTATAATACAATATAAAATACACATTAAACACAAAATATATACACTACATGACAAAAAGCACAAAAATGTACAGTTGGCACTATGCATTGGGGCAGGTAGTGTTCTCCTCTCATCGTGAACCGTGATTCATCTCTCCAGAGAATACGTTTCCACTGCTCCATAGTTCAATGGTGTCGAGCTTTACACCACTCCAGCCGACACTTGGCATTGTGCATGGTGTTCTTAGGCTTGTGCCTGGCTGCTCGGCCATGGAAACCCATTTCATGAAGCTCCCAACTAAGTTATTTTGCTGATGTTGCTTCCAGAGGCAGTTTGGAACTCTGTAGTGAGTGTTGCAACCGAGGACATATTCTTTTTACGGGCTTCACTTGTGTGGTTCACCACTTTGCGGTTGAGCCGTTGTTGCTCCTAGAAATTTCCACTTCACAATAACAACCCTTACAGTTGACGGGCCGCTCTAGCAGAAATTTGACGAACTGACTTGTTGGAAAGGTGGCATCCTATGACGGTGCCACGTTGAAAGTCACTGAGCTCTTTAGTACGAGCCATTCAACTGCCAATGTTTGTCTATGGAGATTGCATGGCTGTGTGCTCGATTTGATACACCTGTCAGCAATGGGTGTGGCTGAAATGTAATTTGAAGGGGTGTCAACATACTTTTGTATATATTGTGTAAATATATACACACACATTAGAATACAAACACACAGTCATGGTAAACACAAATAAAACAACACAAATCACCCAGAAAAACAGTTCATAAAAATGTTCTTGCTCTTATCCATAATAATCTCATCATGTAGACTAGCCTACCTGCAATAGATTTGTGAGCTGTTGGCTAGAATGCACGTGCCAAGACTAGAGTAGGAACATTTGCAATTTAACACAACAGTTTGTGACAAAACTATCAGGTTGAGTTGAAAATTGCGATGGAAACATATTGAACTTTAGATTTTTATTCGGTACATGAAAATGCACACTTACTTTTATACTCAACAAGTTAGTTTGGTGGAAACACCACTGTTGGGAAAATGTACATATTGTCTTTATGCGGACTCTAGAATATTCACATTAAAATATTTCAAATTGGGTGGAAACCTAGCTATTAACCAGGTTTTGATCCAACCTTTTTAATGCAAGTGAAGTATATGTTGGATAAAAAATGTTTATGACAGGCCTGATGGACACAAATTGTCGGTAAACTTCCCAAATCTCGACAAAACAAAATACACTAGACAGGGTGGGATCTTTTTGTGTCGGTAAAATGTTTTATGGGAGAAATGTCGGTGGAAATGCTTTTATGCGCCAATATTGGTATAATAACTATCATATCAAAGTAAACTTGGAGTCAAGCGATGACGTGTGGTCCTCCCACTATGAGCAGTCCGTTTATTAGGATACAGATGAGTTATTAAATTATTATGAACTTCACAGGGTAGTGAAAGTGCAAGGTGATGAGCTTGATGCTCCTTTACAATAAATATTGAGGGTCTTATTCTGGTGACATGATCATCGATGCTTAGCTGCCGTTTGTCAAATAAAAATAATCTTGCTCTTTTGTCCATGATAATCCTCATCATGTAGGAAATACGAGCACTATCTGCGAGCTGTTGGCTAAAGCACACGTGCCAATACCAGAGTATACACAGACTCACTAAATAACACATTTTTGTTTGAGAATACATCAGTAGAGTTGAAAATGCGATCGAAACCCATTTAACTTTTCTTTTTTATTCGGTACATGGGAATTTAAACGCAAAAGGTATTTATGTGCACTACATCATCACGTAAATACTTTTATCACCAACAAGTCAATTTGATGGAAATACATCTCTGGTGGATAAATTGTTTTTATGCAGATTTTAGAATATTCGCATGACAATCTGTCGCCAATTGGATGGAAACCTAACTAATGTTATGTTTCCTGTCATGGTGGTTAAGGCTTGCAGTCAGGGATTTGACCTAGCTTTATATATGTATGTCACTGACCAATATGCTTGCGTGAGCACTAAAACAAATAATGACAATTTAATTTCCACAATGCTTGTTTGGGAATGTTATATTTGTAGAAGGACCAGGACGAAGGGATGAAGTTTCGCTTCTGTGACATTTTTCAACTACCATAATAATTTCTTGAAGGTCATTTACAAATAATTGTGAAGAGAAGAAAAATGACCACTCCATTAATAAATGGTTTATTATTAATTATTTATGTAGCTTACTTCGTCTAGATGTGGCTTGCCTCCTTTGCCAACCTGGGTGCTGCAAAGTCACTTTGCACCAAAACTCTGACTACTTTTTTCCGCTTATGTCTCTTCATCTGTACTTCTTTGGACAGGATATTCACTGCAGTAATGCCGATGGTAGCAGCAGGGTTGATTGCAGACGATCCAACGTTACAGCCGATCAGACGACTTATGTCCTGTGTATGAACTTTTACATTTATTTCATCTCTTTTTGTGATGTCATTGTTCTTGAGCCAAGCACTGCCACTGTGCCAAAGCCCCTCGACCGCCTGTCATCTCAAATGCAATACTTCCTTGTGATCGTGTGAGTAGGATGTGAGAGTATTCTTAATGGCTGATAATGTGTAGATCTTGAACCAGCTCATCATAGAAGATGCCACAATCATTAAAAATTGGCACCTTTTTTGCCAATATACTAATCCAGCAACTCACTATTACAAGTACAAATCCACATATGCATGTTGTCTGAGTTAGGATTTTCTCATAGCATGGATATTCACTGTTGACAGCTCTTCATTTGTTGAATAAAGTGGAGTGACTAACTAGGTTAACCTCTGACAGGGCAAAGCTTATGCACCTCCCCAACCTTTTGTTAAGCACTTTTCCTCAAGCATGCTCTCATTCTGCTTTTGTCCTCACTCTGAGTACTCAATGTTCTCACTCACTCTTCATGAATAATCTGAAGTGTAACCAATGTATTTTATTGATCTATTTTAGCAGTGGTACTGTCATGGCTAGTTTATCTTTTATTTTTTTGCATGGTGTAACCTAAATTCTTAATTTCTCTCATTGCACCTATCCAGGTTTAGCATCTTCTCTGGAGAAAAGATGTGACCAGAAGAAGTGATTTGTTATTTGCACACAGAGCAGGCTCAGGAGGCACTGAAGCATCCATAACCAGGGACCTACACTGAATGCACAAAACATAAGGAACACCTGCTCTTTCATGACAGACTGACCAGGTGAATCCAGTTGAAATCTATGATCCCTTATTGATGTCACCTGTTAAATCCACTTCAAGCAGTGTAGATGAAGGGGAGGAGACTCCTTAAAGAAGGATTTTTAAACCTCGAGACAATTGAGTATGTGTGCCATTCAGAAGGTGAATTGGCAAGACAAAATATTTATGTGCCTTTAGAACGGGGTATGGTAGTTGGTGTCAGGCGCATCGGTTTGAGTGTGTCAAGAACTGCAACGCTGCTGGGTTATACCATGCTCAACAGTTTCCTGTGAGTATCAAGAATGGTCCACCGCCCCAAAGAACATCCAGCCAACTTGACAACTGTGGGAAGCATTGGAGTCAACATGGGCAGAATCTCTGTGAATGCTTGACACTGTAGTCCATGCCCTGACAAATTGAAGCTGTTCAGAGGGCAATAAGGGGGTACAACTCAATATTAGGAAGGTGTTCCTAATGTTTTGTACACTGAGTGTATAATGTCCCATGCTGGTGGTCTCCAAGTAAAAACATGAAGAGCTTTGTGCCAAGAGGGATTGTCAGGACAAAGTTGTCTTGTGGGGACAATGGAGAGATGGATTCAGGAGAGAATAACGTGCAATCTGAGAGATATCCTGTCCCTTTTGAATTCATTTTTAGTTGCGCGGACTATGGTGCTTTATACTAGCAATAAGTATTAGTGTAACTTCAGAGATCGCTCACATGTTTATTTTATCTATAAAAGGAAACTTATACCAAGTCTGAGGCCCCAAGTTAGACAAAAATATATTGAAGGCATTTTGACATGGTTTGATGTGATATAACTATCGGCCATATTTAAATTGTATTTATGTTAAGATTTTTTGACTGCTGCACTTGAGTTTTCTAGTGTCTGAATAAAAAGCTGGCATATTGTTGACTATCTGTGATGTGAATATGTTCACCTGCCATTTTTCTTATAGATATGGGTTTTTCAACCAGTTTTCAATGTATGCTCAATATTAATTGTAGACACCTAAAAATATGAAATGGCACAATGTTTTAATGCCTGTCAGTTCTTGCATTAAAATGTGAGATATTTTGGCCTTGTTCAATTTGATAGTTTTATCCCTGATTTTCCAGGGGCCCCTGCAAACTTTGAGACCCCCAAGGCCCCCCAGGTTCACGGAGTGTCAATCAAACTTCGAAATTCAAAGTATAGTGTTGAAAATACCGGGGAAATATCACGTGCTGTTTCACATGATTAGTGTGTCCCTACTGGATTATGTGCATTATTATGCGCTGTTTCACCTGTCGCCAGGGAAACTTTCATCTTGTTACAAGCTGCGGGGAACAGGCCATTTGCTATTGGCTTATTTGTATGTCACTTATACACTGGATACAGCAAGTCAACCATTCAAATTTAGAAAGAGGAGGGTTTATTCAGTTAGCCTACTACCGGTAACTTGAAGTGGCTACTGTAGCATGCAAGGAACTAAACTTAAAAGTTCATAAGTATCTTGTATGTTAAATGTCACAACGCTCGAGTTGAGAAATCGGTCCCACCGTTTGAGAAAACAACTTTTGTTGAATTCAGTGCGTTTTTGGAGTACGAGCAATGGAAGAGTTGAGCGAGTCTTCACCCGCTTTGGCGTTCGAGAAGGAAGCATTTGAGCTGACGGTGGAAGATGTTTATGACATTTCATACGTGATTGGCAGAGATTTGCTGAAAATAAGTACTACAGGTGAGGAAGTCTCCGATTTGCAATTCAAAATTGTCCGGGTTTTGGAGATGTTTGAAACGTTAGTGAATAAGTATAACCTGTCATTGGAGGAGCTGAAAATGGAACGAGACAACTTGAAGAGTGAACTGGATAGAATCGTGAGAGAAAGTTCTGCCGGGCAGGAAGCGGTGAGTTTGATCTTTTCAAACCAGGAAAATAACTGATCAAAATCGATACCTTTTAAATGTTCCATAAAGTCTTTAACTGGACTACGTCTGTTAGGGTATGTTCAAGCATGTTGTGACGTTTCACTGGGTTGCTATACACTACTGTGCAACATAGTTGTGGACCCCTTTTTGTTCGACGTTTAGCCCTTTAATCAATATGTTCTCAGCAAACACTAGGACCAAACAAACTGGTGGTGGACCTGAAAGATCCCAATAGACCACGCTTCACAATGCAGGAGCTGAAGGAGGTGCTTCAGGAGAGGAACCAGCTCAAGGCCCAGCTACTGGTGGCGCAAGAAGAGTTGCAACTCTACAAGAGGTAGAATACATAACCAGACTTGACCAGTCCCCATGCAACCCGCACCACCTCACCCCAACCCACACAAAAATGTAATGTAGTGCTTTGTACTTGCAGTGGGATGCTGCCACAGGGTGAACAAGCCATGGTAGAGGTTGACTTAGTATCTCCATCCCCTTTGAAACCTGTCCCTGACACAACAGATGAGACTAAAGAAGAGGTACCTAACGAAGGAATGACCACCATCAGAAAGCTGTGAGCAGTTAGCTTTTTTTACCACTCAACTTTGCATAATCATAGTGAATTGCAAGACGAGCATGCAGTATGACATTGTTTACACCCTGAAAACAAGTATTTCAGAGACAACCATAGTATCACACAGGAGACAACCAGGTGGTTTGTTCTCACGGTCTGTCTCTGCCCTCTTAATGACCTGCTTGTGACCGGCTGGCTGTGTGTGTTTGTGCTGATGCTGTGTGATTGGGAGAATCTGCCTGAAGAGGGGGAAAGCGAGAGCTGATACCACTTCACCAAGCCAGCATTGTTATTGTCGGACTTACGTGACTCAGTCAAGCCTCGGCTGACACTGCAAATTCACTCAATCCCCCGTCGCCTCCTCTAAGACTAGGGATGTACATTGTGTTGTCAAACTATTTGCAGAGCAAGTTCTCTAAAATAAACTAATTCTTATTTCTTTTTGTAGGTTTTCATTCAGACGGAAATAAGGACAACCTATGAGAACAAGGACCTAAGGCATTACTAATGATAAACCAAACATTTTTATGCACATGCTTTCTATCAAGGCTTTGTATTAGATCAGTTGTTTTCAGTAATGAATGAAAATGTTTTTAACTGGAATAATTTTGGCTTTTGAAACAATAACTCAGTGTTGTCTTTTTATAGATTTAACTGTTGTCATTAATACAGGTATGGGAAAATAACTTGATGCTCATTAAGGTCAAATAACATGGTACAGACCAATGATTTCTCCAGTGCATTCAGAAAGTATTTGGACCCCTTACAGCCTTATTCTAAAATTGATTAAATTGTCCCCCCCCAATCTACACACAATACCCCATAATGACAAAGTGGGTTTTTAGAAATGTTTGCCAATGTATTAAAATGGAAATATAATTTACATAAGTATTCAGAGACCCGTTACTCAGTACTTTGTTGAAGCACCTTTGGCAGGGATTACAGCCTCGAGTCTCCCTGAGTATGATGCTACAAGCTTGGCACACCTGTATTTGGGGAGTTTCTCCCAAATCCTCTCAAGCTGTTAGGTTGGATGGGGAGTGTTGCTGCACAGCTATGGGCTACTCAAGGATATTCAGAGACTTGTCCCTAAGCCACTCCTGTGTTGAATTGGCTTTGTGCTTAGGGTCATTGTCCTGTTGGAAGGTGAACCTTCACCCCAGTCTGAGGCCCTGAGCGCTCTGGAGCAGGGTTTCATCAAGGATCTCTCTGTACTTTTGCGCCATTCATCTTTCCCTCAATCCGGACTAGTCTCCCAGTCCCTGCTGCTAAAAAACATCTACAGACGTGACGCTTGGCATTCAGGCCAAAGAGTTCAATCTTGGTTTCATCAGACCAGAGAATCTTAAGGTACCATTTGGCAAACTCCAAGCGGGCCATTGTGTGCCTTTTCTTGAAGAGTGGGTTCTGTCTGAGCGCTCTACCATAAAGTCCTGATTGGTGGAGTGCTGCAGAGATGGGAGAACCTTCCAGAAGGACAATCATCTCCACAGAGGGACTGTCATGTTCTTGGTCACCTCCCTGACCAAGGCCCTTCTCCCCCGATTGCGGAGTTCGGCCGGGCGGCCAGCTTTAGGAAGAGTCTTTGGTTCCAAACTTCTTCCATTTTTAAGAATGACGGCCACTGTGTTCTTGGGTTTCTTCAATGCTGCAGAAATGTTTTGGTACCCTTCCCCAGCTCTATCCCTCGACACAATCCTGTCTCAGAGCTCTACTGACAATTCCTTCAACCTCATGGCTTGCTTTTTGCTCTGATATGCACGGTCAACTGTGGGACCTTATATAGACAGGTGTGTGCAATTCCAAATATTGCCAATTGTTAAAAATAAATAAAAATGAATTGCCCCACAGTGGTGTCATAATACCCATAAAGTCTAGCGGTCAAACAGAGAAATAGTTCCAATTGTTTTTCCACCATTCATTTTTCTCATAGGGGATTTTAGAAACAGTTAAGGGGTGTGTCATGAAGGCATAATTTGGAGTGACGTTTTGTTAAACATCTAAATTGCTTTCAGGAAAGGTGACTGAAATAGATTTTGTGCTATTTACATACTCAAATGCTAATTAGCATCAAAGTAGACCTCATGCAAGACTACAAATCCCTGGAAGCTCCTGCACGTCAACGCCTTTGCTAACAGGTAGTGTAAATTTAACTCCAGACCATTCACAGAATTACCTATTTATTACATTTAGCAAACGGTTAATCCAGAGATTTTTACTATAATTCGTCAGTCTCATCCATATCATTGCATTTGTAGTTCTTAATTAGCAACTCATTAGCGTTTCATTTGTTGGGGGTAAATACAGGCAAATATTTTGATGCATCACCTTGTCTAAGGAGAGATAAACCTGGTTATTAAAATGTCACACCAGGGTAAGCCTTCATGACACACAGCTCTTCTAAAATCCCCCATGAGAAAAATTAATGGTGGAAAATCAATTGGAACCATTTCCTGGTTTGACCATTAGGCTTAATGTGTATTATGACTCATACTGTGGTACTCTAGAAATGCATTTGTCCAGGTTAGTTTGCCACATTTATTCTATTTAACACCAATATATACCTTTAAATTATGAGCTAAACAAAAATAAAGTATTGAGATGACTTACTGTCCCCACAATTCTTTTTCTTTAACATTTTAATTGAAATACTGTTGGCTTCAAAATATAGCATTAGCAATCCAGGGTTAATATACACATCATTGGTACAGACTCACAACTGTGTCCTCAAACAAAGGAACTGTAACAGTTCCTTTGGACACGTGGTTGGACGTTGTGCCAAATTGTGATGATGGAACCCTTCAAAGACCAACATTCAAGACTGGTTGCAACAGTAGCCCTAGTAGAGACAAAAAGAGGACCTCCAAGGGCTTGATTCTATCACAGTGCTAAAGAGATGCAATCAACATTAAGACAAACGCTGCATGTCAGTTCAATATGAAATGGCTTTTTAATTCTGAACTTCAGCGATACTGATGGAAATCGAGCCCCACGACCACTTTACTGCCCCAGATTCACTATACCTAACTCATACACCTGAATCCCATCAGCATAATCTGCCTCTACCTGGGGGTTGAGTAGCACAGATCATGGTAATGAATCCCTCCCAAAATTATTTGTGGATTAGATAACTATAGGCTCTTGTAGCAAATATAAAAGTGTTACCAAAATTGTTCCTTGTCCAGAAATTGCAGAAAAATTTACATTTTAGTAGACATTTAATAAGTTACCCTATTCATTTCTGGTTTATTTTCCCGTCTTATTTTTGACCTGAAGGGTTTCCTCGGGTCTATTGTTGGTAGTCAGCACTTTTTTCTTCCCTTTTGAAGGCGAACATGTCAGGAGGTTAGCTTAATAGCCTACCATCTCTACAGTATATCCAACGACGTCTACGATAACTAGCTAGCTGATAGTTAAATGAGGGACGCAGCTTGCTAAGGAGTAACGTCGTTGTCAAGCTGACTTTACTACTCATACGTTTCCCTACTTAACTTTTGCCATGTCAACACTCACACAACTAGACAGTATATGCACAAGTTTAAAGTTTTGCAATGTTCTCATGTGCTTCGTTGTATTTTGCTAGCGAACAACTGTATTGCTAGAAGCCGAATAGAAACACCGCCACCACGCCAGAATAACAAGACATGGACTTCCTGTCATTTAAAAAGCTACTGCATCCCTGATTGGTTAAACGCTACTTCTAGTAGAACATGATTGGCGTGGCGCGAAACATACTTTAAAAGCCCATCGTAAATTCACTCTGGACTGCAAGAGTGCGCTCTAAGCGTTCGTCAATTCTGAGCGTTGTGACTTCACAAAGTCAGTCAAGCACCCAAGCTAACTGGCTAACGTTGGCTAGCAACATCCAGATACAATGAGAGAACACCCCACTCTGACCATTTTACTCGACCTAGCAGAGCTGGTTAGGCTGTTTTCTTGTTATCCAGAGCATTGGTGACTAACTGCTGCTGGCAACAATTTAATTACGCCTTTTATTCCTTTTTTATTATTAATTAAATTGTTGCCAGAAGCACAGTTACAGTACTAACACTCTAGATAACATGAAAACAGCCTAACCAGCTCTGCCAGGTCGAGTAAAATGGTCAGTGAGGTGTTCTCTCATTTGTGTCTAGAAGTAACTTGCAAGCTAGCCAACTTTAACCAGTTAGCTTGGGTGCTTGTCTGCCGTTGTCAAGTCGCTTGGATCATAATCTAATAAGGTGCTGGATTTACAAACGACCCAGACCACACTGACCAACTGGAGGCAATTTGCAAACGCACCCTTAGGATATCCTGAGAAGGTATTTAATTTGAGATGTCTGCCCTTTATGTGATAATTAAAAAAAATATTTTGTGCAATGCAAATCTTTTCGAAATCTCAGTAAGCGAGTAGGCAACATGTTTTCATTCAGTGTGTGTGTGTATATATACATTGTAATGAAACGGCAGGGAGCAGGCCTCGAACCCTCGAACTTATAGCCCGAAGTCCAGCGCGCTATCAACCGTCTACGTCTTATAGGACCGCGCTCACTGGCCAAGCACACGCACTGTCGTTGATGCAAGGTCCGATCACTTCTGACACCAGTTTTTTATTTTACCAGGTAAGTTGACTGAGAACACGTTCTCATTTGCAGCAACGACCTGGGGAATAGTTACAGGGGAGAGGAGGGGGATGAATGAGCCAATTGGAAACTGGGGATTATTAGGTGACCATGATGGTTTGAGGGCCAGATTGGGAATTTAGCCAGGACACCGGGGTTAAC
The DNA here is from genome assembly GCF_029448725.1 of Salvelinus fontinalis. Lineage (NCBI taxonomy): Eukaryota > Metazoa > Chordata > Actinopteri > Salmoniformes > Salmonidae > Salvelinus > Salvelinus fontinalis. The sequence goes on from NC_074692.1 coordinate 20,850,469, forward strand.
ACCCCTACTCTTACGATAAGTGCCATGGGATCTTTAATGACCTCAGAGAGTCAGGACACCCGTTTAACGTCCCATCCGAAAGACGGCACCCTATACAGGACAGTGTCCCCAATCACTGCCCTGGGGCATTGGGATATTTTTTAGACCAGAGGAAAGAGTGCCTCCTACTGGCCCTCCAACACCACTTCCAGCAGCATCTGGTCTCCCATCCAGGGACTGACCAGGACCAACCCTGCTTAGCTTCAGAAGCAAGCTAGCAGTGGTATGCAGGGTGGTATGCTGCTGGCTAATGAAACGGCAGGGGGCAGGCCTCGGACCCTCGACCTTCTAGCCCGAAGTCCAGCGCGCAATTGCAAAAGCGCTTTTAAACCCAGGGTCATTACAATATATATATATATATAAACTCAGCAAAAAAAGAAAAGTCCCTTTTTCAGAACCCAGTCTATCAGAGATAATTCGTAAAAATCCAAATAACTTCACAGATCTTCATTGTGAAGGGTTTAAACACTGTTTCCAGTGTAGGCAGTGGCAGTGCTGGCAACACTAGCTGCAGTAACCCATGGGGAGGGGGTCACACTCGGACATTCAGAGAGGGGGTATATTATTGTGGCCCCGGTGGCACAAAATCAAACTCTGACTGCATGGAGATGCTTGGGAATATGGTCAATACGGGTGACCGTATTGTGGGTGTTTCAGGGAAAAGGTGTACATTTGACCTTCATCTAGGATGTGAAAATGGTTAATAAAATCTCTCAATTTCTGCCCATTCTTTGCATGGTCTTGCAGGCCTTCTCATGCAACTGTAAGTGCATTTGTAAATTGGGCTGGGCTCTGGGATGGTGCAATGTTGAGAATGTGAGCTTATGGTTGTGTGGGAGGTAAGGGTTGAGTGTGTGTATGTGTGTATCCCACAACTGTTGCGAAGGAGTAAAATATGTTAGGGACAATAGAGGATGATCCACAGCTATATATAATAAAAATCGAGGTGAGGGCGATGGAAATGCATTTGGCAGTTGATCTACTTCAATTCGGTAAATGGCACTGTGTGCTCTTTGAGGGATGGATCCCAGTCCTTTCAGGGCTATGGGATATGGGGGGTGGGGGGTGGTCTGCCGGACATTGGGATGACAACCCAACTCGGGATGAGGAGGGCTTTTAGCGGGTAGAATAGTAGGGACCAATTTGAGGTTTACTTAGTAGCAATGCAAATATCATGGTACAGCTATATAGACACTCAATCATCATTTTACTTTTTAATGGTACGTTTACAAACATATATTTTGATAAAAATAATCGAAAGTTGTATCTCATTATGGTAAGTGGTGAAATAAGTATAGCCAGTTACAATTGTAATGGCCTAGCAGATAATAAGAAAAGACGATCAGTATTTTCCTGGCTAAAAGAAGGAATATAATATATATTGTTTACAGGAAACCCATTCAACAGTTTTAGATGAAGTTTTGTGGAAAAATAACTGGGGGGGGGGGGGGATATATTTCTCCCATGGGCAAAGAAATTCAAAAGGGGTGATGGTTTTAATTAACAATAATTTTGATCCAAATGTGCAAATTGTCCAAACTCAAGGTAGATGGACTATTTTAAATATGTTGTTGGACAATAAACAGATATGGCTTATTAACCTATACGGTCTGAATAATGATGATCCAAGCTTCTTTGAAACTATATATAAGAATATATCAACTCTACAAGCAACACTAGACTATTATTATGGTGGGATATTTTAATATGGTCTTAAATCCCTCTATGGACTGGAAAGGAAATTACACTACAAACTATCACCCTCAGGCACTTAAGGAAATCATGAATGTCATGGATATATTGGAATTAGTGGATATATGGAGACTTAAATACCCTGACCTAGTGAGGTATACATGGCGGAAGCTTAATCAAGCTAGTCGTCTTGACTACTTTCTTATGCCATTCTCTCTGGCACCAAAAGTTTAAAAAGTGTTGATAGGGGACAGAATGCGGTCGGAACATCACATAATTGGCATATATATTACTCTTACAGAATTTCCACGTGGGCGAGGATATTGGAAATTTAATCAAAGCCTACTAGATGATAAATTGTTTAGAACTAGGACAGAAGAATTTATAACTGACTTTTTCAGACATAATAGGTACAGATCCCGTATTGTATGGGACACTTTTAAGTGTGCCTTTAGAGGCCATGCAATTCAGTACTCATCTATAAAACAAAAGCAATTTAGATCAAAAGAGTCCATATTAACAAAGGAAATTGAAGGACTAACAGTACAGTTAGATAGCAATAAAAACTGTACCATCGAGGCACAGAATAAGTTAGAGGAAAAACAAAAAGAAATGGAGGAACTTATTCAAGAAAGATCCAGTGTAATAAATTATAAAAATAAAGCGAACTGAATGGAATATGGGGAACAATGCACCAAATTATTTTTCAATATTCCAAGCACCACCCTCCTTTTGAAGCTTTCCAGTCTGTTATTCGAACTCAATCAGCATGACAGAGTGATCTCCAGCCTTGTCCTCGTCAACACTCACACCTGTGTTAACAAGAGAATCACTGACATGATGTCAGCTGGTCCTTTTGTGGCAGGGCTGAAATGCAGTGGAAATGTTTTTTGGGGATTCAGTTCATTTGCATGGCAAAGAGGGACTTTGCAATTAATTGCAATTCATCTGATCACTCTTCATAACATTCTGAAGTATATGAAAATTGCCATCATACAAACTGAGGCAGCAGAATATGTGAAAATGTATATTTGTGTCATTCTCAAAACTTTTGGCCACGACTGTACAGTGAGCACCATAATTCATTGGACAGTGACCATTTTGTTGTTGATATTTTGGTCCTGTACTCTAGCACTTTGAGTTTGAAAGGATACAATGACAATGAGGGTGAAGTGCAGACTGTAAGCTTTAATTTGAGGGTATTTTCATACGTATCGGATGAACCGTTTAGAAATTCTAGAAGCTTTTGTACATTGTCCTCCCCCATTTTCGGGCATCAAAAAACATTGGACAGTTTAACATAATATAGAATAAAGTAATCATTGATAATATTTGGTCGCATATCCTTTGCATGCAATGACTGCTTGAGGTCTGCGATGCATCGACATCACCAGACGCTGGGTATCTTCCCTGGTGATGCTCTGCCAGACCTGTACTGCAGCCATCTTCAGTTCCTGCTTGTTTCGGGGACTTATTGCCTTCAGTCTCCTCTTCAGCATGTAAAATGCATGTTCAATTGGATTCAGATCCGGTGATTGACTCGGCCAGTCAAGGACTTTTTTGCTGGAGGTCATTTTGCAGGGCTCTGGCAGTGCTCCTCCTGCTCAAAGGCGGAGGTAGCGGTCCTGCTGCTGGGTTGTTGCCCTCCTACGGCCTCCTCCACGTCTCCTGATGTACTGGCCTGTCTCCTGGTAGCGCCTCCATGCTCTGGACACTACGCTGACAGACACAGCAAACCTTCTTGCCACAGCTCGCATTGATGTGCCATCCTGGATGAGCTGCACTACCTGAGCCACTTGTGTGGGTTGTAGACTCCGTCTCATGCTACCACTAGAGTGAGAGCACCGCCAGCATTCAAAAGTGACCAAAACATCAGCCAGGAAGCATAGGAACTGAGAAGTGGTCTGTGGTCACCACCTGCAGAATCACTCCTTTATTGAGGGTGTCTTGCTAACTGCCTTTCATTTCCACCTTTTGTCTATTCCATTTGACCAACAGCATGTGAAATTTATTGTCAATCAGTGTTGCTTCCTAAGTGGACAGTTTGATTTCACAGAAGTGTGATTGACTTGGAGTTACATTGTGTTGTTTAAGTGTTCCCTTTATTTTTTTGAGCAGTGTATATACATAAATACACACACACGTACATACATACAAATGCAAATATTCTTTGTTTTCACCTTCTGTTTCTATTTTAGAACTCGCTTTCCCAGTTCCAGATTCCGCCACCACCACAGCCTCAAACTGGCTAAATTCCCAACGAACCCTTATACCATCACGGTCACCTAATCGTCGCCAGTTTACAATTGGCTCATTCATCCCCCTCCTCTCCCTCTAACTATTCCCCAGGTTGTTGCTGTAAATGAGAATGTGTTCTCAGTCAATTTACCTGGTAAAATAAATAATATTTTAAAAGTGAAGCACTTCAATGCGTGTCATTCATTACATCGTATAGGCTATCATGATTATGTAGCCTGGTCTTTAATTATTTGTTACTTTAATTTTTTATATATTTTTTTACTTAACACTTTTATTAAAACTGCTTTGTTGGTTAGGGGCGTGTAAGTAAGCATTTCACTGCAATACCTGTTGTATTCGGCACATGTGAATTAACATTGGATTTGAAATGTTTAAATAATTAACGTAAGAGTAGGCATAGGCTATATATTTTTTTATTAAACATACGATAACAATGTGTATGATATTTAATTGTAATAATGTCCTTTATCCTTATTAGGCTATTAGCACAGGCTACAGTAGATGTGTACATAATCATCAGCAGCATTGTATTTCATTCAATAAGTCATCTGAGTTTGACATTTAGGCTTTAGAAATATTGTGTTAAAACTATAACCTATTACAGTAAAACAAAAGGTGAAAAGAAAAATTCTAAATAAAACGTGTATTATTTGGTAATTTTGTAAAAGTTATTGTTAGAAAGTAGTTTTTGGCCTTTAATAAACATGGATTTGCTATTTTGAGGATATATTCCATTGTGGGTGTCAATATAAAATGACGGCCATATTTGCCGATGCCGCTTTTCTGTAAACAAAGTGTCTGAATTCCAAGACGATTTTTCTCTCTTTAATTTGTTTCTGGAAATGTCTTACAAGCCCAATATTTAGTCTAGACTCTGTTTTGTCAGGCGTAAAATTCGATATTGTAATGAATACCTGGGGAACGCCGGTGACTGTAGTTTTCCCCCCAGTTATATACAGTATATATAGGGTCTGATCCTGAGAGCTGATTTATATCCGCCATTATTAGGCTACTAATTTTATTTTTATTTATTTATTTTTTATTTATTTTACCAGGTAAGTTGACTGAGAACACGTTCTCATTTGCAGCAACGACCTGGGGAATAGTTACAGGGGAGAGGAGGGGGATGAATGAGCCAATTGTAAACTGGGGATTATTAGGTGACCATGATGGTTTGAGGGCCAGATTGGGAATTTAGCCAGGACACCGGGGTTAACACCCCTACTCTTACGATAAGTGCCATGGGATCTTTAATGACCTCAGAGAGTCAGGACACCCGTTTAACGTCCCATCCGAAAGACGGCACCCTATACAGGACAGTGTCCCCAATCACTGCCCTGGGGCATTGGGATATTTTTTAGACCAGAGGAAAGAGTGCCTCCTACTGGCCCTCCAACACCACTTCCAGCAGCATCTGGTCTCCCATCCAGGGACTGACCAGGACCAACCCTGCTTAGCTTCAGAAGCAAGCCAGCAGTGGTATGCAGGGTGGTATGCTGCTGGCCGTATCATAGCTAAAACCCTTTCCCTGTGCATCCGTGAAGGTAAGAATTATGTTGTTCACTCGTCTACCTAAACAGAACACGCGCATTCTATTGTCGGATTTTCTGTCAGGCTGGATGCTGTAACAATGTATACAGACAATTTATCACTTTGGCTACTTTAGTCTACCCATACGGTTCCATGATTGTTTCCCCATGCCTATTGATTGATTGGGAAGTGGACGGTTCTTTGACTCTTATGACACCCAGTGTTCGCTGAACCAAATTGCATCTCATCCCCCATACAACCTACTATGATAGGCAACATTAATTAATTAGACAGACCTTGTATTTCAAGATAAAATTTACAAAAGTAATGCAGCATACCCATTGAAACAATACCTTAAATAAAAATAGAATAAAACTACGCAAATGTTTCAGCCACTTATTCCTGGTCAATTTCAAATGATTAATTTCAAATCAATTTCATAATGCATATCGTATTATTACTGAAATCACCAGTAAAGATGTATTAAATGTAGCATATGGTATATTATATATAATTGTATTTTTTCCCCTCCAACAGTTGAGGTTGTTCACTCTTCTTCAACAAGCATATCAACACCGCAATCTTACAGGCCAGTAGTGAATGACTATGGACCATCTTTGGGATTTTCACAGGTAAAGACTGAAATTGTCAAATGTTCTAGATGACAACAATCATTATCTAATGTGATAGATTATACCACACATTTTAAATGCTGCGAAATGTATATATTTTTTTGCAGCACAACGCATGAGTGTCCATAAAACGGATTTCTGCTATAATTTCAGTTGGTGACTAACGACTAACGGACATAAATCACACTGTTTCATTTGCAAACCATTCTTTCATTGTATCACAGTGTTCAAGTGGAAGTCAAGTGCCTCAGAGTAAATATGCAGAATTGCTAGCCATTATTCAAGAGGCAAGGGGATAAGACCAATTTATTAATGGAGAGACTAAAGCAAGGTGTGTACTTGCCTTGCCCATTCATGTACTGTAATGCAAGAGCCTTCAAGTCCATTCACAAACGTACCTACTGTGCGGGGGGAAAGCCCAGACACTGTTTAAATGTTAATCTTCACTTGCAATATGGTTTAATCCTCACTTGTGGATGGGAAAAAAATGTAACACTCAACTTAATTGTCATCTAAAAATAACGTAAACACATTTTTGATGTTAATGCTATGGCGTGATGTCGATGCTAATGTTCAGTCCCTGGACAATAAAGTAGACGAGCTCAGGGTGAGGATCTCCTTCCAGAGAGACATCAGGGACTGTAACATACTCTCTTTCACGGAATCATGTCTCTCTCCAGATATACTGACTCCGTCCATACAGCCGGCAGGGTTTTCCATACATCGAGTGGACAGGAAAAAATAACTATTTGGGAAAAATAAAGGAGAATGTGTATGTTTCATGATTCATTATTGTGGTAACATACAGGAACTCAAGCCCTTTTGTTCTCCCGTTCTGGAATACCTCACTATCAAATGCCGACGCATTACCTCCCGAGAGAATTCTCTTCGGTCATCGTCACGGCCGTGTATATTCCCCTCAAGCTGACACCTCAACGTCTCACAAAGAACTACACTGGACTTTGTGCAAACTGGAAACGGCATATCCTAAGGTTGCATTTATTGTAGCTGGAGACTTTAATAAAGCAAATCTGAGGAAAATGCCACCAAAGTTTTATCAACACATTGACTGCACTACTTGCTCATAAAGAATTCTTGACCATTGCTACTTCCCCTTCCGGGATGACTAGAAGCCCTCCCCAACCCTCCCTTCTGCAAATCAGATCGCACCTCCATTCTGCTCCTCACTTCCTATCGGCAGTAACTTAAACAGGCAGAACCGTGGTAAGGACCTTGTCATGTTGGTCCGACCAATCGGAATCTATACTTCAAGATTGTTTTGATCATGTGGACTGGGATATGTTCTGGGTTGCCTCTGAGAATAACATTGACATATACACTGACTCGGTGACTGAGTTCATCAGGAAGTGCATAGAGGATGTTGTTCCCACTTTGACGATTAGAACTTATCCAAAGCAAAAACCGTGGATAGATGGCAGCATTCACACAAAACTGAAAGCGCAAACCACTGCATTTAACCACAGCAAGGTGACTGGGAACATGGACGAGAACAAACAGTCCAGCTATGCCCTGCGTAAGGCAATCAAACAAGCAAAACGTCAGTACAGAGAAAAAGTGGAGTCACAACTCAACGGCTCAGGCACGGGACTGATGAGGCAGGGACTCCAGATAATCACGGATTATAAAGGGAAAACCAGCCACATCGCGGACACAGATGCCTTGCTCCTGGACAAGCTAAACACTTTCTTTGCCGGCTTTGAAGAAAACACAGTGACGCCGACACGGGCCACCACCGCTCATGAGGACTGTGAGCTCTCGTTCTCTGTGGCTGATGTGAGTAAAACATTTTAAATGTGTTAACGCTCGCAAGGCTGCCAGTCCAGACAGCATCCCAAGTTGTGTCCTCAGAGCATATGCAGACCAGCTGGCTGGAGTGTTTACAGACATATTCAATCTCTCCCTATTCCAGTCTGTTGTCCCCACTTGCTTCAAGATGTCCACCGTTGTTCCTGTAACCAAGAAAGCAAAGGTAACTGAAATAAAAGACTATTGCCCTGTAGCACTAGTTAAGGATCATATCACCTCCACCTTTCCTGACATCCTAGACCAGGGGTGGGCAACTCCAGTCCTCGGGGGCCTAATTGGTGTCACACTTTTTCTCCATCCCTAGCAAACACAGCTTATTAATCAAATTGCACTCTAAACAGAAAATGATTAGGTGATTATTGGAGTCAGGTGTGTTAGCTGGGGCTGGGGCAAAACTGTGACACCAATCAGGCCCTCAAGGACTGGAATTGCTCACCCCTGTCCTAGACACACTACAATTTGCATACCGCCCCAACAGATCCATGGATGACACAATCACCATCGCTATGCACACTGCCCTATTCCATCTAGACAAGCGGAATACCTACAGTTGAAGTCGGAAGTTTACATACACTTAGGTTGGAGTCATTAAAACTTGATTTTCAACCACTCCACAAATTTCTTGTTAACAAACTATAGTTTTGACAAGTCGGTTAGGACATCTACTTTGTGCATGACACAAGTCATTTTTCCAACAATTGTTTACAGACAGATTATTTCACTTATAATTCACTGTATCACAATTCCAGTGGGTCAGAAGTTTACATACACTAAGTTGACTGTGCCTTTAAACAGCTTGGAAAATTCCAGAAAATGATATCATGGCTTTAGAAGCTTCTGATAGGCTAATTGACATCATATGAGTCAATTGGAGGTGTACCTGTGTATGCATTTCAAGGCCTACCTTCAAACTCAGTGCCTCTTTGTTTGACATCATGGGAAAATCAAAAGAAATCAGCCAAGACCTCAGAAAAAAAAATTGTAGACCTCCACAAGTCTGGTTCATCCTTGGGAGCAATTTCCAAATGCCCGAAGGTACCACGTTCATCTGTACAAACAATAGTACGCAAGTATAAACACCATGGACTCACGCAGCCGTCATACTGCTCAGGAAGGAGACGCGTTCTTTCTCCTAGAGATGAACGTACTTTGGTGCAAAAAGTGCAAATCAATCCCAGAACAACAGCAAAGGACCTTGTGAAGATGCTGGAGGAAACGGGTACAAAAGTATCTATATCCACAGTAAAACGAGTCCTATATCGACATAACCTGAAAGGCCGCTCAGCAAGGAAGAAGCCACTGCTCCAAAACCGCCATTTAAAAAAGCCAAACTACGGTTTGCAACTGCACATGGGGACAAAGATCATACTTTTTGGACAAATGTCCTCTGGTCTGAGGAAACAAAAATAGAACTGTTTGGCCATAATGACCATCGTTACGTTCGGAGGAAAAAGGGGGAGGCTTGCAAGCCGAAGAACACCATCCCAACCGTGAAGCACGGGGGTGGGAGCATCATGTTGTGGTGGTGCTTTGCTGCAGGAGAGACTGGAGTGCTTCACAAAATAGATGTCATCATGTGGGAGTGAAATTATGTGGATATATTGAAGCAACATCTCAAGACATCAGTCAGGAAGTTAAAGCTTGGTCGCAAATGGGTCTTCCAAATGGACAATGACCCCAAGCATACTTACAAAATTGTGGCAAAATGGCTTAAGGACAACAAAGTCAAGGTATTGGAGTGACCATCAAAGCCCTGACCTCAATCCCATAGACGATTTGTGGGAAAAATTGAAAAAGCATGTGCGAGCAAGGAGGCCTACAAACCTGACTCAGGTACACCAGCTCTGTCAGGAGGAACGGGCCAAAAATCACCCAACTTATTGTGGGAAGCTTGTGGAAGGCTACCCAAAACGTTTGACCCAAGTTAAACAATTTAAAGGCAAAGCTACCAAATACTAATTGAGTGTATGCGAACTTCTGACCCACTGGGAATGTGATGAAATAAATAAATAATTATCTCTACTATTATTCTGACATTTCACATTCTTAAAATAAAGTGGTGATCCTAACTGACCTAAGACAGGGAATTTTTATTTGGATTAAATGTCAGGAATTGTGAAAAACTGAGTTTAAATGTATTTGGCTAAGGTGTATGTAAACTTCTGACTTCAACTGTATGTAAGAACTACAGTTCAGCCTTCAACACCATAGTGCCCTCAAAGCTCATCACTAAAGGGCTATGGGTCTGAACCCTGCCCTGTGCAACTGGGTCCTGGACTTCCTGACGGGCCAACCTCAGGGTGGTGAAGGTAGGCAACAACACCTCCGCTACGCTGATCCTTAACACGGGGGCCCCACAAGGGGGCTCGATGTTCACCCATGACAGCATGGCCACGCACGTCTCCAACTCAATCGTCAAGTTTACAAAATACATTAGTTCCTCGGCACATCACGGACAACCTGAAATGGTCCATCCACTCAGACAGTTTGGTGAAGAAAACACGACAGCGCCTCTTCATCCTCAGGAGGCTGAAGAAATGTGGCTTGGCCCCTAAGACTCTCACAAACTTCTACAGATGCACCATTGTCGAGCTGTATCACTGCCTGGTACGGCAACTGGACCGTCCGCAACCACAAGGCTCTCCAGAGGGTGGTGCGGTCAGCCCAACGTATCACCGGAGGCACACTGCCTGCCCTTCAGGACATCTACATCACCCGTTGTCACAGGATGGCCAAGAAGATCTTCAAGGATCTCAGCCACCCGAGCCACAGCCTGTTCACCCCACTACCATCTAGAAGGCGGAGACAGTACAGATGCATCAAAGCTGGGACCGATATACTGAAAAACAGCTTCAATCTCCAGGCCATCAGACTGTGAAATAGTCACCACTAGCCGGCCTCCATCCAGTACCCTGCCCTGAACTTTAGTCACTGTTACTAGCCGGCTACCACCCGGTACTCAACCCTGCACCTAGAGACTGTTGCCCTATGTACATAGTGATTGATCACTGGTCACTTTAATCAAATTGTATTAGTCACATGTGCCGAATACAACAGGTGTAGACCTTAGTGAAATGCTTACTTACGAGAGCCTAACCAACAATGTAGTTTTAAAAAATACGGATAAGAATAAGAAATAAAAGTAACAAGTAATTAAAGAGCAGCAGTAAAATAACAATAGCGAGACTATATACAGGGGGGTACCTGTTGAGGTAATATGTACATGTAGGTAGAGTTATTAAAGTGACTATGCATAGATGATAACAACAGAGAATAGCAGCAGTGTAAAAGAGGAGAGGGGGGGGGGGCAATGCAAATAGACTGGATAGCTATTTGATTAGGATGTTCAGGAGTCTTATGGCTTGCGGGTAGAAGCTGTTTAGAAGCCTCTTGGACCTAGACTTGGTGCTCCGGTACCGCTTGTCGCGTGGAAGCAGAGAGAACAGTCTATGACTAGGGTGGCTGGAGTCTTTGACAATTTTTAGGGCCTTCCTCTGACACCACCTGGTATAGAGGTCCTGGATGGCAGGAAGCTTGGTCCCAGTGATGTACTGGGCCATTCACACTACCCTCTGTAGTGCCTTGCGGTTGGAGGCCGATCAGTTGCCATACCAGGCAGTGATGCAACCTGTCAGGATGCTCTCGATGGTGCAGCTGTAGAACCTTTTGAGGATCTGAGGACCCATGTCAAATCTTTTCAGTCTCCAGAGGGGGAATAGGTTTTGTCGTGCCCTCTTCACGACTGTCTTGGTGTGCTTGGACCATGTTAGTTTGTTGGTGATGTGGACGCCAAGGAACTTGAAGCTCTCAACCTGCTCCACTGCAGCCTCGTCGATGAGAATGGGGGCGTGCTCGGTCCTCTTTTTCCTGTAGTTTCCAATGTTTTTATTTTTATTCCCTCTCGAGTTTCCATTAGCTTATGAACTGTCGTTGTAATTCAGGTAAATGTGCAACGCAAAATACATAGGTGGAAACCTGTTAAAGGCGCACAACAAGTATATATTTTGTATTGGTAAAATTTGTTCTCTGTGATATGAATGTTCCAAAGGTTTCCAAAAGCATATCACAAGCAGGGATAATTCATGTTTCTAAACATTTAAACAGAGCATCAGGACTGTAGTACACATTGGCCCAGCAGTGGTCCATATGTTTCACTGAAAACAATAGGGAAGGCTGTATGCCTCCTTGGGTTCTCGCGATCTAGTACTTGCCGTGTGAAATCTACTATGCACCATTGGGGTCTGTAAAGTTATAATTTGACGTTTCATGGACTCAAGAACTTAAGTGTGTTTTTATCTTTTCTTTTTCATTTGAAGGTATCATTCACGCCAGGGGGCTTATACGTGAATGCTTTGCAGAAACCGAGAGAAATGCAAGGCTCTAACAGGCAAGGTGCAAACAAAGTTATTGGATTGAATTGGACCAACTCTCCAGCCTGAAGATCAAAGACTCAAAAGACCTTTGATTTTATTGGTCCAATAAAAGTATCTTAGACAGATTGATGACAATATAATGGATTTCAATAGGTGCTCTTTATTTACAATACAGATCACGATGAGGTAGGACATATTTGTTGATCAGACTAAATGTTATGTTCATGCATACTTTTCATCCCCTGTCATCCCCTGGTTTGGAGTCTGTCATCAGTGCCTCTTTGAAAAGTCTCTTCTTCTCCAAATTCTCATTTGCCTTTTTCCTCTTGTCTTGTTTCCTCTGTATAGACTCCTTCTTATTCTTCAGAATGTCGCTCTCTTCTCCCTTGTAGGTGACCTCAAGCTTCTCCCTCATTATCTGCCGAGCTCTTTTGCGGTTTGTTTCTACCGATCTGGTTTGATGGCACTGAATTATGAGAGAGGAGTTAGCAATAAAAATGTACAGATTACGGTACCTCCTAAAGTGTCTAGTGCTGATGGAGCGTTGATGGAGCGCTGATGGAGCGCTGATGGAGCGTCAATTTGAGAATACACAGAAAATGTATTCGGATCAATTCTAAATAAATTATTTAATTACCACAAATTCCATGAAAAACAACAGAATGACAATCCAAATAAATTCGTAGTCTATAGCAGCCTAGAGGCATGTAAATGGTGGCTTCTTCCCTGTCTTCTCTCTGGCGGTGGTGAGAATGATGAACTGTAGGCTACATGTGTGTACTGCGGAGGCCCGTTGGAGGCTTGACAACTTTGGCCAATAAGATTTTTTTTTTTAAATTCAGCTGTGTCTGCCTTGATGTTCATAAATCTCCACCAACCCTCTCTTGCGCAGTCGAACCCAGAACGATATGTGACCACTTGGTTACGGTGACACCGTTCTGCCGAGGACACCCAAAACAGAGTGGCCACTGCAAAGCCCAAGAGCCTGACCACCTCTGAAAGTTGCTGAAACCCTGCTTGGGATATTTAGCCTATATTGAATATTGGTTGAGATTCAGGGCCCGTTCTACCTTGGTATGTCAGGGTGGGAAATTGGAAATGTGAATTTTGGACAAATTGGAGGTAATAATGCATTTAAGTTATAGTTTATTGAGATGCATGAATACACCACATCAAAAGCTTGATTTTATGATTGTTTTAAAACAAATTCCCTTCAATTCTACCTAGTAATGATATATGTTCACTTCTTGGTCAATTGATTTGATGATTAAATCTATGCAAATAAATTCTATGAATTGATAGTTCCTCTGTTTTATTTTATTCTGTAATAGGGTATATTGAAACCAAGTGTTCAAGCTAATTAAAAGTTAATTTAGCTCTGTCCTTTAAGAACCCGAAGGGCGCTCCAATAGTTTAAAATAACTTTTGCCTACACATAGTTAGATCAATGTCTCACAAGATCACAATCTCTTAATTTGTATTTTACATAAATAACAGAACCGACTATAATGCATACCATAGCTTAGTAGGCCTATAACATTACTGTTACACCAAAAACAACACCTCATTTCTAATGAGATTTTAGGTTATTTAGCTGAAGCTGAATAGTCCAGAAAAAGATATCATGCACCGAAACTCAACAGAGCCACTAGGGAGGATATATGTTTTGATTGAAACAAAATAAAAGGCTAACATTTTTAACATAATGTGCTCTAATTTACATAAGTCCAGAGAGGACATATAAATAGGAAACAATTGTTCCCTCATGGCGAGATCACAGGAACCACTTCATCAGAGCCCTGTGGCTACGTTGATAACAATGCGGGGTATTTAAGCCCTGAACGATGCCTGACAGGCAGCACCGTCTCTCAGGCTGCGCCGTCTCTCAGGCTGTGTGCCACCCCCAAGACCACAGCCAATCGCATGCAAGGAACAACGCAGCTAACTTTGCTAGTCTTGTGAGCAAGCTAGTTAGCTATGTAGTCTTGTTAGCTAGCTATCTAGCAAGTGTAGGGGAAAATTCATGACTATGGGTGATTTTCCAGTACATATATTATGCACTAATATAAGTAGTAAGCAGAATGAATATAAGTTTAATTAATAGATATGTGCAAGCAGAATAAAGGCTGAGCTCAGGTGAATGAACAGAGCTGGGTCAACATGGAGTTAATCACTAGACATGTAAAAACAGAAAGTAGGCAGAAAATGTATGCCTGTGCAGTTGTAGGCCTGAGGGAAGTCATTACCTGGTCCTGTGACTAGCATTGAGACATGCAATTGCATTATGTATGTATGCCTGTGTGGTTGTAGGCCTGAGGGAAGTCATTGCCTGGTCCTGTGACTGGCTTTAGGGCATGTAGTTGTATTGTATATGTATGTCTGTGCCATTACAGGCTTGGGGAGAGCCATTGTGTAGTCGTATGAGTATAATTGGACAGACACCTGCAGTACGTGTGTCTTATTTTTTGTATCATTGCTATTGATACGCCACCAATAGAATCTGCAAACAAGCAAGAATTGAGACAGAAAGATAATGGTGGCGAGAGGCAAAGGGGTGTTAATCATCTACATAGAGGGGAGTGACCATGTGTGTTATCTGAAGGTGGAAACCTATAAGGCCTGAGGTCTGTGGCAAGAGAATTTAGTTATTCCATGGAATTGCTCGGTTTTGTTACTTTTTGTAATAAAGTCTATTTGAATTGACAAGCTCCGGTATCTGAGAAACATTTGATTCAATATTTCCACGACACAAGCTAACTTGTTATCTATACTGGTTGTTAACTTGCATAACTGGATAATATTTACAGTGGGTGAGCTCCATTCCTGACAGGCTGATCAGATTAAATTTCAGCCTTTGAGGCTGATAAATCAGGATGCTGCTTTGTAGGCGGTTTCATAGTTCCGGCTCCTTGCAGGCATATTAGCTGTGAAAGTGCTTTAGAGGCAGATGCATATCTGATCCAAGGGGTGAGCTCTATTCCTGGCCTCTGAGACTGCTATTGAATCTGATCAGCCTGTCAGGAATGAGAGCACACCCACTCTGTAAATGTAAATATTATCCATAAAACATGAAGTGTCTCTTACAATTATAGAGATCAGTTATGCAAGCTAACAACCAGTATATTTAAAATCTACAAGACTTGCCAAGTTACAGTGCTTTCAGAAAGTATTCACACCCCTCTACTTTTTCCACAGTTTGTTGTGTTACAGCCTGAATTTAAAATGGATTAAGTTTTGATTTTTTTTTGTCACTGGCCTACACACAATATCCCATAATGTCAAAGTAGAATGTCTTTTTTTTTTATGTTTACAAATTAATAACAAATGAAAAGCTGAAACGTCTTGAGTCAATAAGTATTCAACCCCTTTGTTATGGCAAGCCTAAATACATCCAGGAGTAAAAATCCGCTTAACAAGTCATATAATAAGGTGCATGGGTCTCACTGTGTGTGCAATAACAGTTAACATGATTTAAATGATTACCTAATCTCTCTACCCCACACATACAATTATCTGTAAGGTCCTTCAGTCGAGCAGTGAATTTCAAACACAGATTCAACCACAAAGACAGGCAAGGTTTTCCAATAAAATAAAAAAAATGAAGCAGACATTGAATATCCCTTTAAGCATGAAGTTATTAATTATACTTTGGATGGTGTATCAATACACCCAGTCACTACAAAGATACAGGCGTCCTTCCTACTTTAACTCAGTTGCCGGAAAGGAAGGAAACCGCTTTGGGATTTCACCATGAGGCCAACAGTTAGTCACAGAGTTTAATGGCTGTGATAGGAGAAAACTGAGGATGGATCAACAATATTGTAGTTATTCCACAATACTAACCTAACTGACAGAGTGAAAAGAATGAAGCCTGTACATAATTCAAATATTCCAAAACATGCATCCTGTTTGCAACAAGGCACTAAAGTAATACTTTATCCAGAATACAAAGTGTTATGTTTGGGGTAAATCCAATACAACACATTACTGAGTACCACTCTCTATATTTTCACGCATAGTGGTGGCTGCATCATGCTATGGGTATGCTTGTAATCGTTAAAGGACTGGGGAGTTTTTCAGGATAAAAAATACAACGGAATGGAACTAAGCACAGACTCAGGGGTGTGACTACTTACAGAAATATCTAATTTATCTATTTCATTTTCAATACATTTGCAAACATTTCTAAAAACATGTTTTCATTTTGTCATTATGGGATATTGTGTGTAGATGGGTGAGAATTCAAGCTATAACAACAAAATATGGAATAAGTCAAGGGGTATGAATACTTTCTGAAGGCTCTGTAGCTGCGTTGTTGCTTACATACAATTGGCTGTGGTCTTGGGGGTGGCATACAGCCTGGGAGACAGTGCTGCCTGTCAGTCATCATTCAGGGCTTAACTGCCACACGAGGGCTTAGCTGCCCAAGAGCTCTTAGCTCAAGGTAAGGGACATTTAGCTTGCTAACATTCAAACTTATAAACTGATGAGCTCCAGAAACACAAATGAACGCATGATGTTAGCATGAAATGTATCATCCCTTAGTGTAGCAATAAATTAAAACAAATGTGCAGATGGACCGTGGGTTCTGACACCTCAGACATACTGTCAATCTATCATCAATCCGCCCTCTCCTATTTATAGAGTTTATCTCATGATCTCGACAAAACATATTTTGAAAAAGCTACTTTTTATATGTCATGATCATGAGATAAAGTTGTTCACTCACAAACAGTAATTCAAGAAGATTGAAATGCATAGGCTATTCCCATTAAACTGATTGAGATAAATAAAATGATTGCCATGCAGATGCAGTTAGACCCGGTAAAACACATAATTATCATTCATGATTGACAATGATGATGGTCTATTTTGAAATTAGGTATGCCTAACTTGGTGTTTTAGGGTATAAAAATATAACATTTTCTTGAGACAATATGTGTGGGCATGGGCAGACGTTGCAATTGGAGGATGCATTTTATGCATATTCTATAACAGGGCTCTCAAACCCTATTCCAGGAGAGCTATCCTGTAGGTTTTTCATTTCAACCCTAATCTAGCACAGCTGATTCTAATAATTAGATGGTTTATAAAATGAATCAGGTTTGTTACAACTGGGGTTGGTGTGAAAACATAGAAGACGGTAGTGCTCCAGGAACGGAGTTGGAGAGCCCTGTAATGATAGGTTATTCAAAAGGCTACATCTGTCCATACAAACTTAGATTGAGGAAATTAGGACGTAATTTATATTTCTTTTGCGCTCCCTCACCTAAAAAATGAGCACGACACCACTGCTCCTAAATGGGGCACCTTACCTACCTTTATGGGGGACCTAAAAGACCCCCATACATCATATGCATATGGAAGTATGGCCCAGGAAAAATAGCCTATCAAAAAGTTAATGTATTTCGTGTTGTCCATGTGTAATATTGGTTGTCTTATGGTCATCATGAACTAAAAAAGGCTTAATGTAATATGTTAGTCACCTTAACGACAATGCCAGTTGGGATGTGCCTGAGCACCACACAGTTGCTGGTTTTGTTGGTCGCCTGACCACCAGGTCCTGACCCTCTTACAAACTGCTCGTCCAGCTCGTCTTCATTTAGGACAGGGAGATCAATGTAATCTTTCTTACCGGCGGTCTGAACATGTGCTAAGCTAACGGGTGGCACAGTAAAAAGTGGAGGTCGTCCTGAGGTTCCCCATGTTACCTTCCCCGTCACTTGAAAGATCATGTTAACGAATAATCTTGACATTTCGCTCCCGAATTACGTGAGAGGGCTCAGATTGCATTTAGACTAAAAGTGATATCTATCTTTACAGTGTTTCAATAATACAGCGGACAAATTTAGGCGAAAATAGGATTGTTTACACGTGTAAATACAAAATAAACAATCACTTCCTCTTCAGCCTCAGCAAATCAAGTTCACCGTTTACTTTTTCCCCGTCCTGGATTGGTGGCTATGAACCAACAGTGGCACACTATCGCCACCTCATGGACTGAAGTATAAGGAGGACCAACCCCTGAATGCTATCGTGGCTGTCTGACATGATTTCCTTTCACGATTACCTTTTAATGTATTCTAGAGCATAATCAAATGGTAAAAAGGATCTAATTGGGAAAACAGAGTCAGACAACACCCTCCATATGCAACAATTCCTTTACCTTTTCACGATCAAATGTTGGTCTGTGGAAGTAGATTTATCATGTGTGCCGTTTCTACAGTGCCTTGACTTATTCCCCTTGACTTTACCACATTTTGTTGTTTTACACCGGGAATTTAAATTTAATTGGGATTTTATACCCCATAATGTCAAAGCGGAATTTTTTTATTCAACATTTTTACAAATTATTTAAAAAAGAAAAGCTTAAATTACTTCAGTCAGTAATTATTCAATACCTGTGTTATGGCAAGCCTAAATAAGTTCAGGAGTAAAAATGTGCTTAACAAGTCACATAAGTTGCATGGACTCACTCTGTGTGCAATAATAGTGTTTAACATGATTTTTAAATAAATACCTCATCTCTGTACCCCAAACATACAATTATCTATAAAGTCTCTCAGTGGAGCAGTGAATTTCAAGCATATTCAACCACAAAAACCAGGGAGGTTTTCCATTGTCTCGCAAAGAAGGGCACCTATTGATTGGTAGATAGAAAAAAATAAAAACTTGAATATCCCTTTGAGCATGGTGAAGTTATTAATTACACTTTGGATGGTGAATCAATACACCCAGTCACTACAAAGATACAGGCATCCTTCATAACTCAGCTGCCGGAGAAGAAGGAAACCGCTCAGGGATTTCACCTTGAGGCCAATGGTGACTTTAAAAAAGTTAGATGTTAATGACTGTGATGGGAGAAAACTGAGGATGGATCAACATTGTAGTTACTCCACAATACTAACCTAATTGACAGAGTGAAAAGAAGGAAGCCTGTACAGAACAAAAATATTCCAAAACATGCATCCTGTTTGCAATAAACAGTAAAGTAAACTAAAACTGCAAAAAAATGTGGCAAAGAAATTATCTTTGTGTCCTGAATACAAAGTTATGTTTGGGGTATATCCAACACAACACATCGCTGAGTACCACTCTTCATATTTTCAAGCATGGTGGTGGCTGCATCATGTTATGGCTATGTTTGTCATCGGCAAGGACTAGAGAGTTTTTTTAGGATGAAAAGAAATGGAATAGAGCTAAACACAGGTAAAATCCTAGAGGAAAACCTGGTTCAGGCTGCATTCCAACATACACTGGGAGACAAATTCAACTTACAGTATGGCAATAACCTGAAACATACACTGGAGTTGCTTACCAAGATTACATTGAATGTTCCTGAGTGGCCTAGATACAGTTTTGAGTTATAAACGCTTGAAATCCTATGGCAAGACTTGAAATGTCTGTTTAGCATTGATCAACAACCAAATTGACAGAGCTAGAATTATAAATAAAAAAATTATGAGCAAATATTGTACAATCCAGGTGTGCAAAGCTCTTAGAGACTTAACCAGACAGAATCATAGCTGTAAATGCTGAAAAAGCTGATTCTGAAAAGTATTTACTCAGGGGGTTGAATACTTATCTAAACAAGATTTTTTACAAATGTTAGAATTTTTCTTACACTTTGACCTTACAGAGTATTTTGGGTAAATCACTTACAAAAAATTACTACACATGTTTTGCAGATGCTGTCACAGGTGCAGCAAAATGCTTATGTTTCTAGCTCTGGCTCCAATAGTGCAGTAATACCTAACAATACACACAAATCCCCAAAACAATTTAAAATATAATTCAATTAAGATATATCGAAACAAACAATGTCAGAGTCCAGATTATAAATATACACTGCTCAAAAAAATAAAGGGAACACTTAAACAACACAATGTAACTCCAAGTCAATCACACTTCTGTGAAATCAAACTGTCCACTTAGGAAGCAACACTGATTGACAATACATTTCACATGCTGTTGTGCAAATGGAATAGACAACAGGTGGAAATTATAGGCAATTAGCATGACACCCCCAATAAAGGAGTGGTTCTGCAGGTGGTGACCACAGACCACTTCTCAGTTCCTATGCTTCCTGGCTGATGTTTTGATCACTTTTGAATGCTGGCGGTGCTTTCACTCTAGTGGTAGCATGAGACGGAGTCTCCAACCCAAACAAGTGGCTCAGGTAGTGCAGCTCATCCAGGATGGCACATCAATGCGAGCTTGTGGCAAGAACGTTTGCTGTGTCTGTCATCGTAGTGTCCAGAGCATGCAGGCGCTACCAGGAGACAGGCCAGTACATCAGGAGACGTGGAGGAGGCCGTAGGAGGGCAACAACCCAGCAGCAGGACCGGTACCTCCGCCTTAGTGCAAGGAGGTGCACTGCCAGAGCCCTGCAAAATGACCTCCAGCAGGCCACAAATGTGCATGTGTCTGCTCAAACGGTCAGAAACAGACTCCATGAGGGTGGTATGAGGGCCCGACGTCCACAGGTGGGGGTTGTGCTTACAGCCCAACACCGTGCAGGACATTTGGCATTTGCCAGAGAACACCAAGATTGGCAAATTCGCCACTGGCGCCCTGTGCTCTTCACAGATGAAAGCAGGTTCACACTGAGCACATGAGCACGTGTTGTTTAAGTGTTCCCTTTATTTTTTTGAGCAGTGTATAAAGGTCTGGCTATAAACAATGCAACATGTGACTGCAAGGCCCCATCTTGTTTTAAAGCATACAACATTAAGCGTATAAGGAAAGGACAAAGGAAAAGAGACCACATTTCCAAATATTTCACTTTACTTTATGGTTTCTTTCGGCTTTTAAAAGGATAGTTCACCCATATTCCAAAATTACATATTTGTTTCCTTACTCTGTATGCAGTCAGAGATATATGGTCATCATCAACTGTAGGCTGGGTTTTCATGGTGCTTCCTGTAGAGCACCACTGTGGAGGTGTCATAATACCAATCAAACCAATAGTTTTTCCACCGTTCATTTTTCCCATAGGGGATTTTAGAAATACTTAAAATAAGGGCTGTGTTTTGTGTAGACTAACCCTGGTGTGACGTTTTAATAACCATGTAAATCTCTCTCGGACAAGCTGACTTTTATCAGTATATTCGGCTCTATTTCGTCTCAGATTCGAAAATGCTAATTAGCGTCAAAGTAGACATCATGCAAAACTACAAATCCCTGTAAGCTCCTGCATGTCATCTCTAGCTGATGTCTTTGCTAACGGGTATTGTGTCAACTTAAAATTTGCAGAAGACAGTTCACATAATTGTCCATTTAAAGAAATGTAGCCTATTTATTAATTACCACTTTAGCTAACATTTGATAGTTAATCCAGAGATTCTTACCTTTGCCTCGATTCAGATCATCATGCCATTTGTAGTTCTTTATGATAGCTACATTAGCAGCTAATTAGCATTTCATTTTTTGAGGGTAAATAAAGGTGAATATATTGATAAAAGACACCTTGTCCTAGAGAGGTTTACACAGTTATCAAAACATCACACCAGGGTAAACCTACACAAAACACAGCCCTTATTTGAAGTGTTTCTAAAATTAATGCTGGAAAAATGATTGGAACCATTTCCTTGTGTGTCCTCTAGGTTTTATGGGTATTTTGAATCATACTGTGATACTCTATACCAATTGAATAGATTTTACATTATTTGAATTTAATGTTAAGCCTTATTTCCCTGTCGTATGCACAACCTACATTTTCCTTGACATCATTCGATCTTTTCATAAGTATGCATCATATAGAGAGAAATAGTAATGGCATCTTTTTGTATGCAGTAACTCCGCCATGGGTCTTTGTACAAAGCCTATTGGGAAATTAATGGTGTTTTTGGATTAACGCCGAAAATAAGGACTGTGGTAAACACAGGCTTAGGAGATGTTCTCTTATGAGATAATCTTCATCAGGTATTGTCACTTTTTGTCAATTTTTAAGCATTTATGTAATTAAAAAAAGCACATAAAGAACATAAAAGCTTCATAATGCATAAAGCTCATGTTAACTGACTGATATTATCTCATATATCAAAACGCATAGGATCTCCTAAACCTGTGTTAACCTCAGACTTCATTTTCCGGCGTTTTTCCTTAAACCCTATTCTTTCCCCATTAATTTTCCCCATAGGAATGGCTGAACGAACCAGAGGTAACTCATTTCCGCTTGCGGAAATGCACGAGCATTTGGCCAACAGGGGGCGCAATCCATTTGGCCTGAGCGCGAGAGGGAAGCAAATTCATAGTTGTGGTTCACGTTCACTTATGTAGCAAACAAGACTAGAGGCAACCCTCAGAAGCTCAGGATTGCGAGTATCTTCACCATATTGTCGCAATACTCTTGACTCAAGAGGATTTACGGACTTCGGTTTTATCGGTGTTTGAATCCAGAGCGTCTCTTTCGCTCGAGCGGTAACTGAAGTGATGAAGTCAACTCGCGTGTGAATTGCTACTGGATACAATAACGTTTCAGTAGCCTACATGGATTTTTGTCGGTTGTCATAACTTGACCCCGCTTTTTATCGGTTTACTACCATACAGTTTAGGGCCAACGTAGTTATTTGTTCAAGGAAATGTGAGGACTCGGATGCAGCTCAAGAAAGATGATGACCTGAGGCTGTCCCTAATTCCTGTTTAAATGAAGTAGTTCAACTATCAAACGTCCTCAAGACAACGGAAAGGAAATGGACAAAATTAACTGTGGGCTACATTGTAACATTTCAAGCTGGCATGTAATGTCACTTTTTATTTTCTATGTCTGCTGAGTATCCCACAGAGGAACCAAACCGCGCTCGTGACCGAAAGAGGGAACGGCCAATTAACTTTGATTTTGGGTGAGTCCTAGACAGTATTCTATTTCAGCGCATCTTTTTTATGCATGTGATGAGCATTGCGAGCCATCAATTTGTGATTACCCTGCCGCGATGTTGCTAGGTAACTGACTTGTGTAAAGATGGTGGGTTCACTTTGGGTCACAGTGAAAAGCTTGGAACAATTTCAATAATTTCCTCCACAGACAGCAGCAATGGAGGAAATTCAAGGAAATCATGCTTGGTTCCCTTGACTTGTTACATTGTTACCACTATCAACAATCTCTTTATCAGTACACAAGCGATCAATTAATGCAGGAGAGAGTTAGTCAACAACTCTGGATTTGTTGTATGCTGTTGAAAAGAGATGCATTATAACACTAAAAACAGTTCCCTATGTCTGGTTTTTGGGGATTACTTGTTGCCATTGAGTGATTTAAAAATGAGCCTGTTTGGGCAACTTTTACATTGTAGCCTGTCACTTGTAGCATGCTTGTTATAAATCTGAAGATTGGGAAATTGGGATACCTAGTCAGTTATACAACTGAATTCCTTCAACTGAAATGTGTCTTCCGCATTTAACCCAACCCCTCTGAATGAGAGTGGTGCGGGGTGCTGCCTTAATCGACGTCTTCGGCGCCCGGGGAACAGTGGGTTATTGGCCCAACGCTCTAACCACGAGTACCATGTTGCAACATACTGTATGTACCTTTCCACTGTACCTTTCCTTTCTTGAGGTATCTGCAGTTATGGATTCAGTACTGATTCATCATGCAAGTGCATACCTTAGCCCAACCCATGCTTATCTCTACAATATTGAGAGTTGTTGCAGGTTGCCCTTTGTGTTGTCCTTTTGTCTTTTAGGTTGTAAATATTAGTCAGTTATCTTCTGACACAGTGGCCCATCTGAGTTGCTGTGTTCATAGTTTGTCATCTTCTATTTTCAAATGATGTATTTTCCAACAAGGTTTGCAACTGAACTGTGCCTGTTGTTGTAACAGGATAGTAATGGTATTGATTGGAACAGTCACATATGGTAGTCTCTTTGAGTGATCTTGTGTTTTTCGTCCAGGTTTTGTAATGGTCTCTCGTCAGTCTTTTAATAATTTGAATTAATATGCTCTGACTGCAGTATCACCTGCACATTTGTTCCACTTTATTTGTCTGTCAAACTGAAGAGAAATGGTGTGCTGTTTGTCCATCAATGCCTCTTAATATGTGAATTGCAGCTGTCAGTTGGTCAGGTTCTGTGGGCTTCCATGGTGAGGTGCACTCCCCAGTCTACTGTAATTGAGGCCATTGTGACTCACTATCCAGTGCTGACAAGGGCCTGTGACCACTGCTGCCTAGATGGTGGTTCTGCACTGAAGGGCAGCCCTGACGCAGTGCCACTGTTCTGGAGGGCGGCCGCACTACCACGGCACACTACCCAAGGTTGCCCCCTCTCTCAGTGGCACTGTACTGAAAACATGCACATTTTTTCTGCAAATGTATGATTGTTGGGCCAAAAGGCGCAGGTTTCTCTTTAATTATTTGGTTGACAAAGTATCTGAACCCCCCCCTACTGTAGCAGGTTGTGAAGACATGTGGTGCCTCCCCCTCAGGCCTGTATAAAGGACAACATGGCATCACTCCAGCCATACACCATCAACACACTGATAGAACTTATGTCCTCCTCACATACAATGACATCAACAATACACCTCTACTACCAGAAATAGATAAAGGGATTAAAAGTGCATAGGCTACTTTGAGGAGATGTGAGGTAACTGTTATGACACAGCTTTTTATTTTTAGGGTGTAGTAAACAGTGGAATTCCTGCCTTTCAAACATGGACGACAGACGCACTAGATTCTTAAATGGCAAGTTGTTATTTTGAGATGATTCTGTAGGTGTTGATGTGTGTTTTTTTATGTGCACAGGATCTTTGCACAGATCAATTATCCTCCATGCTGGGCTTGTGGGAACTTGTTTTGTATTCTGATATACAGTCATTTTTACTTAATTCAGTATCTGTAAAGAGAGTGACAACAAAGCCAAATGCAATAAGAGACTTGAAATAAATAGTATGTACATTTTTTGCTGTCTGAATTGAATTAGTGGCATGTCTTTGCCTTTATTTCCCCAGTGCACACCCAGATGCATGTACGGGTAGTTCTGACACATGGTCAGCTTCATTATACGCTGCAGATTGTTATGTTTGCGTTCCCTGTTCAAAGCACATGTCAGATAAACTGATTTATAACAGCATAAAGTGTGAAAAGGAAAATTAGTCACTGGGTATCTTCTCACTTTCTCTCAAATGTTTCCCTGTATCATGAGGCTGAGATGACTGTGTTCTCCAACCTCTGGAGTGGTGTCTGATGATACTTAAAATAAATAAAATTCCACTCAAACTATCTTTTGGTATTTGTTTCATTAGTCCACTGTTGATACAGTCCCAAAATGTTTTGCAAGCCAGCAATCAAGTAGTTTTCATGATAAAGAACTTTCAAAATACAGAAATACAGCCAGTATGATGCGTTTTGCATCATGTGATGCATTTTGCGTCATACCGGCTGTATTTCTGCCCAACGTGGACGGCAAGAGCTCAGACACACATGGAAGAGCTCAGACACATGGAAAATGAAATGACCCCGGGAATCGATAGAACATCGCTCAGAGATGCCCAAAAACGATATAACATAAAAATTGGGTGAATCTTTGCTTTAAGGATGAGGATGACTTGAGGTGAAGAAGATCTATTATAGCCATCAGGATAACCACTAATACCCACTGATCCAGGGAAACTCCTCACTCTCACTTGATTGTAGGGGTGTAATGGTACACATATTCATACCGAACCGTTCGTTACTGGGACCTCAGTTCGGTCCACACTGTGAACCGGAATGAATACATAAAAAAAACATATTTACAAAATAAAACACTAGGTCTATAGATAATGCCGACACGGTTGTAGGCCTATGCATCTTGAGTAAATCTGGCTATTCAGGCTATTTTGTTAAAGATCGAATCAAATTTTATTTGTTGCATGGGCCAAATACAGTGAAATGCTTACTTTACAAGCCCTTAACCAACAATGGAGTTTTAAGAAAGTACAAAAACAAATAATAATAAAAGTAACAAATAGTTACAGGGCAGCAGTAAAATAAAAATAGCGAAGCTATATACAGTGGGTACCATTACAGAGTCAATGTGCGGGGGCACCGTTTGGTCGAGGAGATGCTGTGACTATGCATAGATATTAACAGAGGGTAGCAGCAGCATAGAAGAGGTGGAGGGGGGAAAAACAAACATTCTGGGTAGCCATTTGATTAGATGTTCAGGAGTCTTATGGCTTGGGGGTAGAAGCTGTTTAGAAGCCTCTTGGACCTAGACTTGATGCTCCGGTACTGCTTGCCGTACGGAAGCAGAGAGAACAGTCTATGACTAGTTGGCTGGAGTCTTTGACAATTTTTAGGGCCTTCCTCTGACACCGCCTGGTATAGAGGTCCTGGATGGCAGGAAGCTTGGCCCCGGTGATGTACTGGGCCGTTCGCACAACCCTCTGTAGTGCCTTGCGGTCGGAGGCCGAGTAGTTGCCATACCAGGCAGTGATGCAACCCGTCAGGATGCTCTCGATGGTGCAGCTGTAGAATCTTTTGAGGATCTGAGGACCCATGCCAAATCTTTTCAGTCTCCTGAAAATTTCGAACTGTCCTTTTGTGAGTTACACCTGGGCGACAGGTAGCATAGTGGTTAGAGCGTTGGGCCAGTAACAAAGGTTGCTGGATCGAATCCCTGAGCTGACAAGGTAAAAATCTGTCCTTTTGCCCCTGAACAAGGCAGTTAACTCACTGTTCCCTAGTAGGCCATCATTGTAAATAAGAATTTGTTCTTAACTGACTAGTTAAATAAAGTTAAATAAGTTAGTTAAATAAATGTAAAAAAAATAAAAAAATAACTAGTTCTGTACGATGGCGAGTGATGGGGTCGATAAACCAGAATTGGAGTATCCTTCATCATTGTTTAAATCTCCAGTTTTGTTCAACATTTTGGCTTCCAAGTAAATTACATCGGCGATGGACAGACAGTTGTGGATAAAACGTTAACGTTATGTCGCCATGCTCAACGAGCTGCCAACACCTCAAACATGTCGAAACATTTACGCCGACATGACCCCAGTATACCGGAGCAAGATGGAAATGCAAACAAACAACAACACATAATCTCCACTCTGTATTCAAGCAGCCCTTGGCAGCTGCTTCTGACCTGTCCGAAAGATTAAAAAATATATATATTTGTACTTTTCATTCTTTTTTAGTTTTACAATTTTTACCCCTTTTTCTCCATCAATTTCGTGGTATCCAATTGGTAGTTACTGTCTTGCGTTATCGCTGCAACTCCAGTACAGACTCGGGAGAGGCGAAGGTCGAGAGCTGTGCGTCCTCCGAAACACAACCCAACCAATCCACACTGCTTCTTGACACAATGCCCACTTAACCCAGAAACCAGCCGCACCAATGTGTCGGAGGAAACACCGTACACCTGGCGACCGTGTCAGCGTGCAATGCGCCTGGCCCGCCACAGGAGTCGCTAGTGCGCAATGGGACAAGGACATCCTTGCCGGCCAAACCCTCCCCTAACCCGGTCTACGCTGGGCCAATTGTGCACCGCCCCATGTGTCTCTCTGGTCGCGGCCGGCTACGACAGAGCCTGGACTCGAACCCAGAATCTCTAGTGGCACAGGAGGATATTGCATATTTCTACCTTTGTGTACCTATTTAGGATACATCACCATGAAGAGAGTGACATTTATATCCATAATTAGGCAGTTCTGTGTTGTATAGATCAGGGACCCAAAATGAAATTCTGCAATTGTGTTACATGGTGTAAATCCACTTCGCTTACGGTAGATCAGTGATTCCCAAACTTTTTATAGTCCCGTGTACTAGAGGTCGACCGATTAATCGGGGCCGATTTCAAGTTTTCATATATATATATATTTTTGACCTTTATTTAATCTTTATTTAACTAGGCAGTCAGTTAAGAACACATTCTTATTTTCAATGACGGCCTAGGAACGTTCTGCCTCGTTCAGGGGCAGAACGACAGATTTTTAACCTTGTCAGCTCCGGGGATCCAATCTTGCAACCTTACAGTTAACTAGTCCAAGGCTCTAACACCTGATTACATTGCACTCCACGAGGAGCCTGCCTGTTACGCGAATGCAGTAAGCTAAGGTAAATTGCTAGCTAGCATTAAACTTATCTTATAAAAAACAATCAATCAATGACTCATTGCTCCAATGTACCTTGAAATCAGTATTACAAATGACCATAAATTCATTATCCAAATGGCTTTCCAATGAGGGTGATCAAGCCACAACGGAAAGTCATGATAAAGGTCATAGGTCATACAAAACCCTTCAAAGAAGTGTTTCATACTATATTAGACAAATGTAAAAAAAAAAAAAAAAAAAAAAAAATAGTCAAACATTTCCTACATGTTGTATCCCAGGTTCCCAGAGCAGTCCTTTATCAAAAGAATTCACGTGTTTAAAACTCAGAAAATAAAAACTCATAGAAATTCCATGTATGCCCCTTTAACTTCTTATGGCTGAAGGGGCAGTATTGAGTAGCTTGGATGAAAGGTGCCCAGTGTAAAAGGCCAGCTCCTCACTCTCAGTTGCTAATATATGCATATTATTAGTAGTAGTGGATAGAAAACACTCTAAAGTTTCTAAAACTGTTTGAATTAAGTCTGTGAGATTAACAGAACTCATATGGCAGGCAAAAACCTGAGAAGTTCCACTTCCTGTTTGGATTTTTTCTGGGGGTGCCATATTTTCAACCAAGCTCTCATTGAATATGAAGAGAGATATTGATGGGTTTTCACTTCCTACGGCTTCCACTAGATGTCAACAGTCAATAGAACTTAGTCTGATGACTCTAATTTGAAGGGGATTCGAAGGAGACAGGAATGAGTAATCACTGCCATGAGGTGCCCACGCATTGAACTGGCGCGTTCATGTGAGAGTGAGCTCCGTTCCTTCTCTCAATTGAAGTCGATTTAATTCTCCGGTTGGACCGTTATTCAAGATGTATGTTAACAACATTCTAAAGATTGATTCAGTACTTCGTTGAATTGTTTCTACTGACTGTAACGGAATGTTTGGACATTTCGTCACGTTATAGTGGTCGCGCTTTGAGACTTTGGTTAGGGTATTTGGGAAACAAATCGAAAGTAGCTAATTTGACATAAATAACGGACATGAACGAACAAATCAAGCATTTATTGTGGACCTGGGATTCCTAGGACTGTATTCTGATGAATTCATCAAAGGTAAGGAAACATTTATCATGTATTTTCTGGTTTCTGTTGAGTCCAACATGGTGGCTAATTTGGCTAATCATCTGAGCTCCGTCTCAGATTATTGCATGGTTTATATTTCCGTAAAGTTTTTTTGAAATCTGACACAGCGGTTGCATTAAGGAGAGGTATATCTGTAATTCTATGTGTATTACTTGTATTATCATTTATATTTATGTTGAGTATTTCTGTCGAAACGATGTGGCTATGCAAAGTCACTTGATGTTTTTGCAACTAGTGAATCTAACGCCTCAATGTAAACTCAGATTTTTTTATATAAATATGAACTTAATCAAACAAAACATGCATGTATTGTGTAACATGAAGTCCTATGAGTGTCATCTGATGAAAATAATTGAAGGTTAGTGATTAATTTTATCTCTATTCTGGTTTTTGTGAAAGCTATCTTTAGCTGGAAAAAATGGCTGTGGTTATTGTGGTTTTGTGGTGACCTAACATAATCGTTTGTAGTGCTTTCGCTGAAAAGCCTATTTGAAATCAGACACTTTGGTGGGATTAACAACAAGATTACCTTTAAAATGATATAAGACACATGAATGTCTGAGGAATTTTAATTATGAGATTTCTGTTTTTTGAATTTGGCGCCCTGCACTTCGACTGACTGTTGTCATAGCGTTTCCGTTAACGGGACTGCAGCCATAAGAAGTTTTAAGATACCTTGGCACTAAAACAAATGAACCACTCACCAAACCCAAAGGAAATTTTAAAACAAATCAAACATAGTATTTTAAAAACACCAACAAATAGTCAGAACAAATGTGTTGTGTGTTTGCAAACCTTAATGTAAAAACACACTAACTTCCAGGCCCTCTTCAATTTGGTAGTTTACGGCCTCAATCTCACTCACTCTCCCCACGATTATAGTCCCAGGAAACATTTCAAAGAGAGACAATGACACCCCCATTTTCCCAGAAAAAACACAAAACACTTCGTTAGCATTCATTATACTACACTGATTCAGAAACTCAAAAGTTAATTATAAACAAGACCTAATAATAATGATATTTCCACTGTACCTCAAATCATTAATCATACATTTTAATCAACATCAATGTATATGACTGCTTAATTGAACATACACTACCTTTTAGATACAATTATCCTGGTATCATTACTATCTAAATGTAATTATTTTTTCCTCTGTCGCAAATGTAGTACATTTCTCAGCGTAAGGAATCAGTGATATTTAATCCCAGGCATTTAATAAAAATGTACAGGTGTTCTCCCATGTCTCCTTTAACTTACATACTTTAGATAACTTCCATCCATCCTGGAAGAAAGAATCCTACTCAAACACATCAGATAATACAATGTTTAATTAAGTAAAATCAACACCTAAAATCAACAATAAACAGTAAACAAATAAACAAACCCATAACCCCTTTAATCAGCAATCTAATCATTTCAACCTGTTGATATGTTTAGTAAAAACTATCCAGATTTTTTTTTAACAAATCAAAAATCTTTCAAACGTTGGCGCTGTCTCATCAGCGTAAAAATCAAAACTAACTTTTTTCCACTCATATCCACAAGGTTTTCATTCCCCAAAGGTCAATACTGTTCAGCTTGTACATTAATTATCTTCCTTCTGTCTGTACAGGGTCTGAAGTTCCAATGTATGCAGATGATACAGGGATAAATGCATGCAAATAACAAACAACAACATACACAAGAACTCACTACTGTAATGGTTCAGATGACAAAATTGCTCAGCGACTCATGTTTGCATCTCAATTAAAAAAACACAGTCTGCATGTTCCTCACAAAGAAAACAACTGATGCCCCTGAGACAGATGTCTATGTATCAGGGGAAAAGCTCCAGGTGGTATCTGATAAGTAACACGGCATCATACTTGATTCCAACCTTTCTTTTAAAAAGCTAAATAAAAAAAGGTAACTCAAATAACCCAAATTCAACCTAGCTAATTTTCCAAAACATATTGTCACGATCGTCGTATGGTGGAAGAGAGGAGGACCAAGGCGCAGCGTGATATAAATACATTCTTCTATTTATTATAACGTAACGAAGAATACTTAAACAGACTTACAAAACAACAAACAAACGTGAAGCTATATAATGACAAGTGCAGACACAGGCAACTTACACATAGACAATCACCCACGACATACCCAATGAATATGGCTGCCTAAATATGGTTCCCAATCAGAGACAATGATAAACAGCTGCCTCTAATTGAGAACCAATCTAGGCAGCCATAGACATACAAACACCTAGACTAGACAAAACCCCATAAACATACAAAACCCCTAGACATGACAAAAACACCTACATCCCCCATGTCACACCCTGACCTAACTAAAATAATAAAGAAAACAAAGATAACTAAGGCCAAGGCGTGACACATATGAAATTGTTTTGACTACAGAGGTATCAAAACTATACTTCAAATCTATGATACTCCCCCACTTAACATACTACCTTACTAGTTTGTCCCAAGCTTGCTTTACAACATTAAAACCCATTCAGTCTGTCTGCAAACAGGCTCTCAAAGTACTTGATAGGAAACCCAATAGTTATAGAAAGCATAAGCTCCTGAGTTGGAAAAAATCTCATGCAATACACTGACGCCTATCTTGTATTCAAGATTCTAAATGTTAAGGCTCCCCCTCTACTCAGTACTTTTGTTGAACAGAAAACCCAAACCTTATGGCAGCAGATCCACAAGATCCGCCATGAGAGATGATTGTATAGTTCCATTAAGGAAAAGTACTTTTAGTTAATCTGCTTTCGGTGTGAGAGCTTCCCATGTCTGGAATACCCTGCCATTAGACACACACAACTGTGATTAATGTGCACTGTCCCTGTAAAAATAAAAATTACTCAAACTGCAGTCAACTTTAATGACCTGACATTGTTCCACGTAATGGAAACAGATTACAATGTTAGAATACATGAACGGACGAAAAGTTAAAAAAGTTATATTACAGTCCGTAAAAACATGACAAAGGAAGTATTGAATCAATATTTTGGATGTTTTTAACATAATTCTTCAATAATGTTCCAACCGGAGTATTCCTGTGTCTTCAGAATTGCGATGGAACAGAGCTCGCTCTCACGTGAACGCGCATGGTCAGAGCATGGTCACCTCATGGCAGACCTCATTCCTCTCTCCTTCGGCCCCACTAAACAGTAGAGGCATCAGACAAGGTTCCAACGACTGGTGACATCTAGTGGAAGCCTTAGGAAGTGCAACATTAGCAATATCCCACTGTATCTTCAATAGGAGCTGAGTTGATAATCGACCAAACTCAGATTTCCCACTTCCTGTTTGGATTTCTTCTCAGGTTTTTGTCTGCCATATGAGTTCTGTTATACTCACAAACATCATTCAAACAGTTTTAGAAACTTCAGAGTGTTTTCTATCCAATACTACTAATAATAGGTTAGCATCTGGGACAGAGTAGGAGGCAGTTCAGTTTGGGCACGCAATTCATCCAAAAGTGAAAATGCTGCCCCCTATCCCTAAAAAGTTAAGGAGAAGTGCATCTAAAATTCAATGCATAACAGTTGTATCTTTTAGCAATGTTTATTATGAATATTCCTGTAAATTGATGTGGCTCTCTGCAAAATCAAAGGATGTTTTGTGACTTCTGATCGTAAGGCGCCAATGTAAACTCAGATTTTTGGATATAAATATGAACTTTACCGAACAAAACATACATCTATTGTGTAACATGAAGTCCTATGAGTGTCAAAGACATCGTAAATCTCCTCTGTCAGTGCTATCTCATAGAGGCCCATCCTCAGTGGAACACTGAACACACAATAGTCGACAGATTCTATTTTGTCGAATAAAAC
Organism: Salvelinus fontinalis; assembly: GCF_029448725.1. Lineage (NCBI taxonomy): Eukaryota > Metazoa > Chordata > Actinopteri > Salmoniformes > Salmonidae > Salvelinus > Salvelinus fontinalis. Next base: position 20,883,834 of record NC_074692.1, read on the forward strand.
AACCATTCTAATGCAATACAAAGATTATAATATAATCTTACAAGCACAATAACATAATCTCGCAATTTTCCACGACAAGATCAATACCAAAACAGATGTTTTCAAAGACAAGATGTCATGTCATAGCTGACACCCCATTCTTCTGCAGACATCTTTGAATCTTAATTCGGAGCAGATATTTAAAGAGTTTTTGGAATTTACCGTAATTCTGTGTTATGAATTTTATGAATAAATGACTAAACAATGTATACATTTAACTATAACTATAACTAATTGAATTCTACCCTGTTTTTCTATATTGATAAATAATGTTAGTTCATAAGGAAGAGGTTATGTAGCATGTATGAGGGAAGAAAGGAATGTCTGTGTGTACCTAAAGAAAACTAAATGGATCATTAACCTATGTTTGAACCGACTAAGCTATAACTCTGTGGAGATAAGGGAAGACAGTTCAAGCCCCTCTGGGTTTTCCGTATCTGGGGGGGGACTGGAACTGTCAGCTAAGTGGTAATAAACTGAGGAGAGATTTCAGGAGATAATCCAGATATTGTGTGTAAGGTATGTGCGTAAGTGTGTTGGAATGAACTTTTGATCAGCTTTGTCCTCGTCGGAGGGGGAGGGACTCTATGACGCTGTGTGTAATATATAATGTGATGTACATGGTTTTTGGAGGAGAGCTCTCTCGAGAATAAATGCTATTGATTAATTTGGTGGCTGGTGCTTGTCCATTTTATGCAAATAAGGATCTTACAAATTCTTAGAAACGGACAGAGTGTTTGCTTTATTATAATTAAATTGGTTAATGAACATATAGGAAACAAATTCCTTCAACATTCTGTTACCAAACTTTGCATCTGCACAGTTCTTCCAGTAAATATGTTTTGTAAAATGTTCAGTGTAAATTGTTAAAAGTTGTCCTTGTGCATGGAGTTGTATGGTTTGTTAAACTTTGAAATCAATGGTTTTTGTTTGGCATACATTTTAAATGAAAAACCTGAGTCTCAGTGCAATTCTGTGGAATTGCCCAAAGGTTTTGTGGCTTCACCCCTCATCTTCTACATGTGGTGTCTGCTGTGGAATTAGTGTGTTATATGATTTAGCGATGACCGAACACCAGACTGCTCACTGTCGGTCCCGCCTCTCTCTATCTGTGACAGTGTGTCACGTTCCTCACCTGTTTTCTCTTGTTTTGTATTTATTTAGTATGGTCAGGGTGTGAGTTGGGTGGGTTGTCTATGTGTTGTTTTCTATGTTGGGGTTTTGTGTGTTCGGCCTGGTATGATTCTCAATCAGAGGCAGCTGTCAATCGTTGTCCCTGATTGAGAATCATACTTAGGCAGCCGGGGTTTCACGTGTGTTTTTGTGGGTGTTTGTATTTCGTGTCAGTGTTCATGCCACACAGGACTGTCTTTCGGTTTGATTCGCTTGTGATATTTTGTTTTGTGTAGTGTTCAGTTTATTGTTAATAAATCATGGACACTTTCCACTCTGCGTCTTGGTCCGATCCCCGAAATCAGCCGTTACACAGTGTTTATGTTCCAGCCTGCCAATCCTCAGCCAGGGGAGAGGACAGGACCTGGTGTGCTCTGCTGTGCTGTACATAGACAAAGTCAGGTGCCACAGCGGGATCTTGCCCAGGGAGAGGAACCCCCTAGACTGCATTCTGCACATAGCCTACCTTCATTAAGACTGGGGTTTGGCCCAAGTTTGTTGAGCCTGTTGAGCTTGTTTCTCACACAGTAGATACAGTATACAGATGTGTAGCGCTAGGATCCTTTCTCCCTCTGTTAGTTTTTGTCACACCCCTCAGAGACAGTCTTAACCTTAAAAACGTAAACCTTTCAAAGTCCTGTCATCACAATTTCACATTCTGTTCAGGCCCTCATTAAAATTACAGTAGGCTAAATAAATGTTTTTTACTTTTGCAGTGTCTGATACTTTTACTCCTGATTCTGTGTTGTATTGATGTTGCCCAGACTTTGCTGTTAAGATGTGTTTTTTTGTGTTTCCTGCAATCAATATTTAACATTCTAGGACATTTTGATGAAGATTTAATTGGAGGTCAGAATGTGATATGTCCACGCTAAAGCTATTTATAAACTGGGCGGTTCGAGCCCTGAATGCTGATTGGCTGAAAGCCCTGGTATATCATAGGTATGACAAAAAAGTACTGTTCTAATTACATTGGTAACCAGTTTATAATAGCAATAAGGCACCATGGGGGCTTGTGGTATATGGACAGTACACCACGGCTAAGGGCTGTATCCAGGAACTCTGCGTTGCGTCGTGCGTAACAACAGCCCTTAGATGTGGTATATTGGCCATATACCACACCTCCTCGGGCCTTATTTCTTAAATACACTATATACACAATATATACAAAAGTATGTGGACACCCCTTCAAATTAGCGGATTTGGCTACTTCAGCCACACCCGTTGCTGACAGGTGTATAAAATCGACCACAAGGCCATGCAATCTCCATAGACAAATATTGGCAGCAGAATGGCCTTACTGAAGGCTCAGTGACTTCCAAAGTTGCATCGTCATAGGATGCTACCTTTCCAACAAGTCCGTTGGTAAAATTTCTGCCCTACTAGAGCTGCCCTGGTCAACTGTATGTGCTGTTATTGTGAAGTGGAAACGTCTAAGGCAGTGGTTCCCAAACTTTTTATAGTCCGGTACCCCTTCAAATATTCGTCTTCGAGCTGAGTAGCACCAGGGTCAGTGCACTCTCTAATGTTGTTTTTTTCCACCATTGTAAGCCGGTCACACACACACAATACATTTATTAAACATAAGAATGAGTGTGAGTTTTTGTCGCAATCCGGCTCGTGGGAAGTGACAAAGAGCTCTTATAGGACCAGGGAACAAATAATAATAATCAATAATTTTGCTCTTTATTTAGCCATCTTACATATAGTGGGGCAAAAAGTATTTAGTCAGCCACCAATTGTGCAAGTTCTCCCACTTAAAAAGATGAGAGAGGCCTCTCCAGAAAATCACATTATAGGATTTTTAATGAATCTATTTGCAAATTATGGTGGAAAATAAGTATTTGGTCAATAACAATACTTTATCTCAATACTTTGTTATATACCCTTTGTTGGCAATGACAGAGGTCAAACGTTTTCTGTAAGTCTTCACAAGGTTTTCACACACTGTTGCTGGTATTTTGGCCCATTCCTCCATGCAGATCTCCTCTAGAGCAGTGATGTTTTGGGGCTGTTGCTGGGCAACACGGACTTTCAACTCCCTCCAAAGATTTTCTATGGGGTTGAAATCTGGAGACTGGCTAGGCCACTCATGGACCTTGAAATGCTTCTTACGAAGCCACTCCTTCGTTGCCCGGGCGGTGTGTTTGGGATCATTGTCATGCTGAAAGACCCAGCCACGTTTCGTCTTCAATGCCCTTGCTGATGGAAGGAGGTTTTCACTCAAAATCTCACGATACATGGCCCCATTCATTCTTTCCTTTACACGGATTAGTCGTCCTGGTCCCTTTGCAGAAAAACAGCCCCAAAGCATGATGTTTCCACCCCCATGCTTCACAGTAGGTATGGTGTTCTTTGGATGCAACTCAGCATTCTTTGTCCTCCAAACACAACGAGTTGAGTTTTTACCAAAAAGTTCTATTTTGGTTTCATCTGACCATATGACATTCTCCCAATCTTCTTCTGGATCCTCCAAAATGCTCTCTAGCAAACTTCAGACGGGCCTGGACATGTACTGGCGTAAGCAGGGGGACACGTCTGGCACTGCAGGATTTGAGTCCCTGGCGGCGTAGTGTGTTACTGATGGTAGGCTTTGTTACTTTGGTCCCAGCTCTCTGCAGGTCATTCACTAGGTCCCCCCGTGTGGTTCTGGGATTTTTGCTCACCGTTCTTGTGATCAATTTGACCCCACGGGGTGAGATCTTGCGTGGAGCCCCAGATCGAGGGAGATTATCAGTGGTCTTGTATGTCTTCCATTTCCTAATAATTGCTCCCACAGTTGATTTCTTCAAACCAAACTGCTTACCTATTGCAGATTCAGTCTTCCCAGCCTGGTGCAGGTCTACAATTTTGTTTCTGGTGTCCTTTGACAGCTCTTTGGTCTTGGCCATAGTGGAGTTTGGAGTGTGACTGTTTGAGGTTGTGGACAGGTGTCTTTTATACTGATAACAAGTTCAAACAGGTGCCATTAATACAGGTAACGAGTGGAGGACAGAGGAGCCTCTTAAAGGTTACAGGTCTGTGAGAGGTCTGTGAGAGCCAGAAATCTTGTAGGTGACCAAATACTTATTTTCCACCATAATTTGCAAATAAATTCCTTACAAATCCTATAATGTGATTTTCTGAATTTGTTTTCTCATTTTGTCTGTCATAGTTGAAGTGTACCTATGATGAAAATTACAGGCCTCTCTCATCTTTTTAAGTGGGAGAACTTGCACAATTGGTGGCTGACTAAATACTTTTTTGCCCCACTATATAAAGCCTTATTTGTTCATCAAAAATTGTGAATAACTCACCACAGGTTAATGAGAAGGGTGTGCTTGAAAGGATGCACATAACTCTGCAATGTTGGGTTGTATTGGAGAGAGTCTGTCTTAAATAATTTTCCACACACTGCCTGTGCCTGTATTTAGTTGTCATGCACCTATGTGAGAGAATCCACTCTCACATAGGGAAGTGGTTGCAAAGGTCATCAGTGTCTTGACAGCCGATTTGCCAAGGCAGGATACTCTGAGCGCAGCCCTATCTAGAAATCTGGCAGTGGCTTCTGGTTAAATTTTCACAGAACCGCTTGTTGCAATTTCCATGAGGCTCTCTTGTTCAGATATCGGTAAGTGGACTGGAGGCAGGGCATGAAAGGGATAACAAATCCAGTTGTTTGTGTTGTCTGTTTCGGGAAAGTACCTGTGTAATCACGCACCCAACTCACTCAGGTGCTTCGCTATATCACATTTGACATTGTCCGTAAGCTTGAGTTCATTTCCACACAAAAAACTCATACAATGATGGAAAGACCTGTGTGTTGTCCTTGTTAATGCAGACAGAGAAGAGCTCCAACTTCTTAATCATATCCTCAATTTTGTCCTGCACATTGAATATAGTTGCGGAGACTCCCTGTAATCCTAGATTTAGATCATTCAGGCGAGAAAAAACATCACCCAGATAGGCCAGTCGTGTGAGAAACTCGTCATCGTACAAGCGGTCAGACAAGTGAAATTTATGGTCAGTAAAGAAAACTTTAAGCTTGTCTCTCAATTCCAAATAAGTGTCAATACTTTGCCCCTTGATAACCAGCACACTTCTGTATGTTGTGAAAGCGTTACATGGTTGCTGCCCATATCATTGCATATTGCAGAAAATACACGAGAGTTCAGGGGCCTTGCTTTAACAAAGTTAATCATTTTCACTGTAGCGTCCAAAACGTCTTACAAGCCGTCAGGTATTCCCTTGACAGCAAGAGCCTCTCGGTGGATGCTGCAGTGTACCCAATTGGCGTCGGGAGGAACTGCTTGCACGCGCGTTACCACTCCACTATGTCTCCCTGTCATGGCTTTTGCACCATCAGTACAGATACCAACACATCTTGACCACCAAAGTCCATTTGATGTCACAAAGCTTTCCAGTACTTTAAAAATATCCTCTCCTGGTTTCCAGTGGTTTGCAGAAGAGGATGTCTTCCTTAATTGACCCCCCCATAAACGTAATGGACATATACCAGGAGCTGTGCCAGGCCTGCCACGTCTGTTGACTCATCCAGCTGTAACGCATAGAATTCACTGGCTTGTATGCGAAGCAGTAATTGTTTCAAAACATCTCCTGCCATGTCACTGATGCGTCGTGAAACAGTGTTGTTTGATGAAGTCATTGTCTGTATAGTTTTTTGGGCCTTTTACTCCAGCATTGTCCCAGCCATATCCATGGCAGCAGAACAACTTGTGTCGTCGACAGGTGCATGTGTAGTACTGCTGGTAGTAGCAGTACTATCAGTAGAGCTGGTATGTGTTTCTATGGACGCGGGCCTTACTTTTTTTGAACCATTTATCAATTTTTGAGCAGACGGAATGAGCAGCAGCTACGTTTGGCTACATACGGACCGTTAGTGGAATTCCCGCGAGAGAGTAACGGTTAATGTGATTGGATGTTAATTATTTCACTAGGCTACCTGTATTGGACATTGTGTTATTTCGCTGAACACTAGTGTCTTGTTTTGCACACTTTGTACAAAATAATAAAATGCATTACTACAGGATATTTCTTAACGTAGCTCTTTAGTAGCTAGCTATAACTGGCATGTTCACGTATCGCCAACCAGGATCAAGCTTACCATGACCTAACCATTTGGGTGGTCTTAACCAATCATAGCACAGTATTATATGGCGGTAAAATGCATCCAATTATAATTCAGTATGTTTACATATATGAATGTTACATCCCCCTTATTTTAAAACAAAATAAAAATGTTTACATATTCTAAACGGTTCTTTTGAAAACATGCTCTGCAGTTTGAACTCAAGGTAAGTAACCATTTATATTGCATACTACACCAACTGAATCAACATAGACTCTGAAACAATGATCCAACATACTGTTACTTTTCGAACAAGGGATTCTCAGCAACTCAGCTTTCACAGTAGAAATACATCTTAACATTTCAAACAAATACAATTCCAAAGTATTTCAAGTGAACTTTCATAAACAAGTTTACAGTCTGGAACTCTTTTAGGGCAGCGATCCGCCTACATCCTTTGGCATTTCACAGGTCAAGGACAGCTCTGGGCTTGACCTCTCTTCCTGACCTTGTGCGATATGATGCTGAGTATGCTTCTTTGTCAGTCAACAGTTCTTGTGGTGTTGCAGGTAAGTATGGTGTATGTTGTGCTGTGTGTGTGTTTAGTCCATCACGTTCTCTTTCAGGGGAACAGTTCATCTCATCAGTGTGTTCTTTTGTGTTCAGTAGGTGACGACGATTGCGGCGGTACACCGCTCTTTCTGCGGTGCGGACGTGATATGAACGTTCAGTGTCAGCTGGCTGGATGACGACTGCTGGCTTCCAGAGGCCATGCTCTTGGATTCTAACTGACTCTCTGTCGATCAGTGGTGGCAGTGGTCTAGCTGACCTGTCGTAGTATCGCTTTTGTTGTTGTTGTCTCTGTGCACGTTTTCCATGCATTTCCTTGTAGCTGACGACCTCAGGTTGCAGCTGCTGGTTGGTGCTGGGAAGGATTGAGCGAAGTCTGCGGCTCATCAACAGCTGGGCTGGTTATTTGAAATTGTCAACTGGAGTGTTGCGGTATTTAAGGAGACTGAGGTAGGGGTCTCTCTTGTCTGCGTTTGCTTTATCCATGAGTGATTTAGCAATCTGCACAGATTTTTCAGCAAGGCCATTACTTTGAGGGTATGCGGGCTTGTGGTGACATGTGTGAACTCCCATGCTTTTGTGAAGGATTCAAACTCATTTGATTTGTAACAGGGCCCATTGTCAGATATTAAAGTCTCTACAATGCCATGCCTGGCAAAGGCTGCTTTCAGCTTGTGTATCACAACTGCAGATGTGGTGCTGTGAAGCTTGTCGATTTCGAAGTATCTGCTGTAGTAGTCCACTGTTACGATGTAGTCCTCGTTGTTCCAGGTAAACAGATCGGTTGCCACGACCTGCCAGGGTCGGTCTGGGATACAGTGAGGTAACATTGGCTCTTTGGTGTTTGAGGGGCGTCGTTCAAGACCATATGGCGCATTTACCAACAATATCCTCTATTTGTTTGCACATTCCGGGCCAAAACAAAATGTCCCGTGCTCTCTGTTTGCACTTTTCCATGCCCATGTGTCCAGCATGGATCTTTGTCAAAATCTCTTCTCTGAGACTGGTAGGAATAATGATTTTCTCTCCTTTGAAAATTATTCCATTGATCTGTGATAGTTCATCACGATGGTTCCAGAATTCTGAGACGCTCTGAGGGCATTTTCTCCTCTCCTCAGGCCATCCATCCTGTATGACTTTCCTCAGCTGTGCGAGTTGCGAGTCCTTTTCTGTTTCTGCTTGGATCTCCTTCAGTTTTGTGTCACTAACTGGTAAGTAGTTGAAGGATCATTCTCTGTAGCCTTGGCGGGGCTGCGGCTAGTGGTTTCCTCATGATTGACTCATGGGGCTTGTGGTCGGATTCCACAATGACTTGTCGTCCATATATGTACTGATAGAAACGTTTACATCCGAACAGAATGGCGCAGAGCTCCTTTTCGATTTGAGCGTAGTTGATTTCACAATCTGTGAGAGATTTGGAAGCGTAGCCGATGGGCTTTCCTTCTTGCAGTAGCACTGCACCTAGTCCATACTTCGACGCGTCCACTTGGAGTCTGAGCCCTTTGTCGGGGTCGTAGTAGGCAAGGATTGGTCCTGGTTCTCTCGTGATCAAGTCTTTCACATTCTGGAAAGCAATGTCGTGTTGCTTGTCCCAGAGAAACTCACTGGACTGCTTTAGCAGTTGACACAGAGGTGCATTAGCATTGGAGAGGCTGGGTGCGAACTTGGCTAAGTAGTTGACCATGCCAAGCACTGTTTCCAGCTCTGCACGGTTCTTTAGTGGCTCCATTTCTTTTATGGCTAATATCTTCTGTGGATCTGGCTTCATTCCAGTCGCTGTAAGAAGATGTCCGAAGTAGCTGACCTCTGTAGAGCCGACTGTGCTCTTCTCGGGGTTGAGCCGGACTCCTCTCTCGTGGCACCTTTGCAGCATCGCGCAGAGGTTTTGGTAGTGCTCCTCTTTGGTTCGACCATAGACAAGGATGTCGTCCACAATTGCCACAACTCTGTCGAGGCCTTCGTACACTTCGACGATCTTTTGCTGAAACTCGTCTTGGGCTGAGATAATCCCAAAAGGCAAGCGACGGAACCTGTAGCATCCAAACGGTGTGTTGAATGTTGTGAGCTTAGATGACTCTTCTGTGAGCTTGATAGCCCAGTAGCCTGATCTAGCGTCCATGACACTGAAGTAGTGTGCTCCCGCTATCTTGTGTGTGATGCTATCTAGCGTCGGTAAAGGATAATGGCGGCATTTGATAGCCTTGTTCAAATCTCTTGGGTCGAGACATACTCGGAGCTTACCTGTGCGTGGTTTCTCCACCACCACTAACGCATTTACCCAGTCAGTCGGTTCTGTAACCTTGGTGACTATGTCAGATTGCTCCATGCCCTCCAACTCTTTCTTCAGACGGGCACAGAGTGCAAGGGGAATCTTTCTCGGTGGGTAGACCACAGGGATTGCGTCTGGGTCAAGGTGAATGGTACATTCTCCTGGGAATAATCCTATTCCTGTAAAAACATCAGCAAACTCCTCCAGTACATTGTCTGTCTCTACTGGTGCTGTCACTGATGAAACTAGCTTGATGAGGTCCATGTCTAAACATGCTTTAAGACCTAGCACTGCAGGTGCTCTAGTGTCAACAACATAAAAGTCCAACATCATGTCACTTTCCTTGTATTTGCATTTGAAAGTGCATGTGACTTTTACTGGGAGCTGTTCACCACCATAACCAGTCAGTCTGCACGTGGTGGGCTGTAGCTCGCACTCAGATGTCAAGCTGTGGTACTTATTCAGAGGAATAATGTTTACTTGTGCACCAGTGTCTAGTTTGAACTTTAGCTCTGTGCCTTGTGTTCCTATCTCAATGTCAGCAAAGGCTTGCTCTGTCTCTGATATTTGACTTTTCTGTGTCACTGAATCAATAAACAGTTCATCAGCGTTTGACTCTTTGATTGACAATTCATCTTCACTCACTGTGTGTACTGTTTTTCCACGGTAAGCTCTGCACACTTTAACAAAATGATTCCATTTTCCACATTTAGTACACTGTTTGCCTTTAGCTGGGCAGTTTCCTTGTTCGCCATGCACTTTGTATCCACAATATCCACATGTTTTGGGGCGTTTTGAGTCTGTGTCGCTCTGTTTTGGAGTTATGTCTCTCTCCGTTCTAAAACGCGCTCTCTGCACCGGAGGTGTGCTTTGATGTCTGCCTGACTGCGTGCACTGCTTGTTCACGTGATGCGCTCGTGCTGCCGTGCTAAATGGTTTTCATCTGAGCCAGTGCTAGCTCGTGAGATCTGGCTATGACGATAGCTTTTTCCAGCGTTACCTTAGACCCAACATTCAAAAGTTTCTCTCTCACTCGCGGTGAGTGTATTCCAAATACAATACGGTCCCTGACCATCTCATCCTTGTTTGCATAATCACAGTCTTTCACAAGCAGACGCAGCTCTGTCACAAACTGTTCAAAAGACTCGCTAGCTCCCTGTACTTTCTCATGGAATTTGTACCTAGCGAAAATCGTATTGGTCTTCGGCACAACATATGCTTCAAAACGATCATAGTATGTTTTCAGTATCTTTGATTCAGTCTCGATAAGTGTCCATGTGTTGTAAATATCTCTCCCTTTTTCACCGATCCAGAGGAGCAGATAGCTACACTTTTCCTCTTCTCCTCTTTCCCTCAGAGGACCCGTGAACATTAGCTCCACATGCTGTTTGTACTTACGCCATGCATCGGGTAAGTTTGTAGACTCCCAGTCCATTCGAGGTGAAGGAACTGAGCTGGGACCACAGTCTCAAAGAAAACCATGAGTAACACACTACGCCGTCATGGATTAAAATCCTGCAGCGCACCCAAGGTTCCCCTGCTCAAGCCAGCGCATGTCCAGGCCCGTCTGAAGTTTGCCAATGACCATCTGGATGATCCAGAGGAGAAATGGGAGAAGGTCATGTGGTCTGATGAGACAAAAATAGAGCTTTTTGGTCTAAACTCCACTCGCTGTGTTTGGAGGAAGAAGAAGAAGGATGAGTACAACCCCAAGGACACCATCCCAACCGTGAAGCATGGAGGTGGAAACATAATTCTCTGGGGATGCTTTTCTGCAAAGGGGACAGGTCGACTGCACCGTATTGATGGGAGGATGGACGGGGCCATGTATCGCAAGATCTTGGCCAACAACCTCCTTCCCTCAGTAAGAACATTGAAGATGGGTCGTGGCTGTGTCTTCCAGCATGACAACGACCCGAAACACACAGCCAGGGCAACTAAGGAGGGGCTCCGTAAGAAGCATCTCGAGGTCCTGGAGTGGCCTAGCCAGTCTCCAGACCTGAACCCAATAGGAAATCTTTGGAGGGAGCTGAAAGTCCGTATTGCCCAGCGACAGCCCCGACACCTGAAGGATCTGGAGAAGGTCTGTATGGAGGAGTGGGCCAAAATCCCTGCTGCAGTGTGTGCAAACCTGGTCAAGAACTACAGGAAACGTATGATCTCTGTAATTGCAAACAAAGGTTTCTGTACCAAATATTATAAATAAGTTCTGCTTTTCTGATGTATCAAATACTTGTGTCATGCAATAAAATGCAAATTAATTACTTAAAAATCATACAATGTGATTTTCTGGATTTTTTAGATTCCGTCTCTCACAGTTGAAGTGTACCTATGATAAAAATTACAGACCTCTACATGCTTTGTAAGTAGGAAAACCTGCAACATCGGCAGTGTATCAAATACTTGTTCTCCCCACTGTAGTTGGGTGGCTATTTACAGATGGACTGTGTACAGGTGCGATGATCAGTAAGAAATGGAGCCACTAAAGAACCGTGCAGAGCTGGAAACAGTGCCTGGCATGGTCAACTACTTAGCCAAGTTCGCACCCAGCCTCTCCAATGCTAATGCACCTCTTTGAATAACATCAACTACGCTATATGTAGGCTACTTAGCTTGTCTGATGCTTTAAGCACTGTGATTATAAAGAGGGAGCCAGAGATCAATCTAGTCTAACCAGAAGAAAAAAACCTGTTCCCAACCCTCCTCCTCCCGCTGCTGCTGCCTTCGCAGATTCTGCCTTTCTGCTCCTGAAGTTGCCAGTAATAGGCTACACCAGCGGTCTGCAAACCTTTTCATTTGGAGTGCTAAGTTGTTGTACCATTTCTACTGATCTGTGTGCCAGTTCGGATTTTTTTCATACACACATTTTCGTGGAATAGTTTAATTTAATTTATAATAAAGTTTTGAGAATTGAAGACTTTCTCAATTCTCAAAATAATATAATGTGGTTAATCAAAATTCTATCTTTTGAAAATTATACAAATCTAAAAGTAATTTCTATTGCCATTGCCAATATGTAAAAATAGCCTACATAAAGCCAACAAATAAAAACATTGCAGCCTGCAGGTAGAAAATATCCTGATACAAATAAATATCCTATCAATCACATTGGCTATGTGTGGGCTGTCTGCAAGGAACTTGAAACATTGCTAGCACAAGCTTCAGTTGATACAAACTTTCAACATTGTATAAAATATTCTGGTCCCTCAGTTTCCCACACCAGTGAGCTACAGACAGACAGCTTAGGCTATTTGCGCAAGGGATAAGAAGTACTCAGTTAGGCCTTTTTTAGGACGTTCCCAAAGATTTTTCAAATAGGCTATGTTGAGGAACTATTGTCAATCTCAATGGATGTAAAAACAGACTTTGTTTACTTGCTGTTTGAGGCGAAGAAAAAAGTACTTTGAGAAGCTCCACAGTGGTGGCGAGTTAAGACAATCAGAAATACTATCAGATCCTCAAATGAGCACATTTATAGGCCTACATTTGCGCGCAGGCCAGGTAGCCAAGGCCTACTTCTATGCGTAATCAGGTGTGTGTCCTTACTCAAGATTGACAGGAGTGCTCCAAACAAAAGACAATTAATATATTGACAACTCATAAATGGAATGAAATAAACCCAAACTTGTTTCTCACAAGTGTAGCCTCGGGTGTGCGCTCTGCAAACAACGTGTCCACTGTTACAATGACAACGGTAAGACTGTAATAATAATATATTGAATGCATCAACAGAAATTAATGGTAATTTAGGTAAATGTACTACTGGTGATACTGGTGTGCCGTCCCCGTGTTCATATGCAGTTTATAAGATTCAGTTGATGGCCTAGTGAAAAGTCATCAACCTGAATTGTTGCTATGCTAATGTTTGAATTAGGCCACTGCTTAATTCATGCTATTTCTGTAGGTGTACGATGGGCCTACATTGTAACAAACTTGTATTAAATATCACTCCCCCCACTAAGCCTAGAACACCCGTGTTTTCTACACTACTGGTATAACTAGATTTGTATACAGGACACAAAATGAGACTCACTTCCTAGCAGTTGACATTTTATAGACTTTTGTGGCCATGCGGTGCATGTTTTTGTTCATTTTGAAACTGTATAATTAGATAGAAGATACCATGAGATCACTGAGCATGGAGAGTTGAGAGAGAAAAATGAGCATAGATCGCAGTAGATTTTACAGGGCACAGACTCAACACAAATAAGCTTACAGCCTAAATGCTCATTCTTGGGGAAACTCCTTAGATGGTATATAAGAGGTGCTTCATGTTAATTGCAACAACCTTTTATGTACATGTTATGTACTCTGTATTTGCACAACTGGTGTCAATATTTGTTCCAATTGTACTGAAGTAAAAAAAATGTCAATGTGTTTGTTTACTCAGCGACCATTTACTGTCAATTTCTTCTCCTGCCTTGGTTAGTCAGAGGCTATCACTGTGTAACTGAATCATTTTTGAGTAACAGCCCTTTCTCAGTTACCAGGTTCACATCAATAACTTACTAGGCTGTGTTCGTGTCCCTCTGTGGGTTTATGCTTGTGTGTGTAGGTCTGTGTCTTAATTTGCTTGTTGATTTGTGTGTGTGTGCTGGGTGTGTCTGTGTAGCCAGCAGGAGACCGGTAGACCTGGAGTGCCTCTAATTCCTCAAGTGTATTTCTGGCTTTGACATGTGGAATTTCACCCTAGCACTCATGCACGTTCTATTTGGTACCAGTCGGAGCAAAAGATCAGCGAGAGGGGCAGGAGAGATGCAGCGTCTTGGCCTGACCAGACCAACCTCAGAAAGACTGCATCCTGAGCCCCACCATTTAATTAATTAATTTATTTTATTTAACCTTTATTTAACTTATCAAGTCAGTTAAGAACAAATTCTTATTGACAATGACGGCCTACCCCAGCCAAACCCGGACGACGCTGGGCCAATTGTGCTCCACCCTGTGTGACTCCCAATCACGGCCGGATGTGATACAGCCTGGATTCAAACTGTAGTGACGCCTCTTTTGCCCTGAGATGCAGTACCTTAGACCGTAGTGCCACTCGGGAGCCCTTCCCCTACTCTCACCCCTGAAGGCTGCATTATCTCTATGGGCCAGATGATAAGATGCAGTTGAGAGTGTCTGAGAGACAAATGCATTAGTGTAGCTTGTTGTTGAACTGAGAAGGACCACTATCTCACTTTTGTCCACATTCCATACATTCCCATGGCCTTGTCGACCTTATTGACCAAAGTCAGTGGCTCTAACAATTTTGCATGGTGCTAGTAAAATATTAGCTACGGGCGATGATGATGACAATGGCACATGGTTCTTTTCTTACCACAGTTCATTGTAAGTAATTAAAAAGTGCATTGTTCAACTGGTTAAAAAAATAATGTGTTATGAGTTGAATGAAAATCTGTTGATTAGGAAGATGGACCACAGATGTAGATACTGTTTCTTCCTGTGTGCTGTTTCTATATTGTATATGAATGTTTGTATGTGACACTTGTATTAGTGCCTCTGTGTACCAGAGTCTATTACAGCAAGCCTGCTTGTTTTGATGTTTAATTTTTACCTCGGTTTGTCCTTGAGGTGGTTGTCTTGATGATATTTTAAATTAACCTCCATTTGCTCAGTGGCCAGGTCCTGAAGGGAACATTGTGTTTTTAGCACATTTAATATGCCAAAATCCCTCCCCGTCCCTGTACTGGTACCCCTACCAGGATTTTCCCCAGCTGCAGTGGTAAAGATTGTGTGGGGGGGTAGTGGGCTTGGGCTTGGCCAATAGCGCGGTTTTAGAGACCCTTCTCTTGGCTGTAGAGACAAAATGCTACTGTTTTTAAAGCACATTTTCTTCAATTCTACAATTTTGCCATGGTACTGAGATAACATTTGCAGATTTTAAGCTAATTTCCTGCAGTTCTACACATCTACAACCACAGCCGTTCCCTGCCTTCTCCCTCTCCCACCTCCCATCAACAGAACATGTGATGCTAATGCTGGCATGGTGTCTCTCAGCTCATGACAGGGGACACGTTCGACATTGCAGCCAACTTTAAAGGCGAGTCGAGACTGACTGATCTAAAAATCACCTTGCATCAAAAATAACTACTCAATATTATTTGTAGATCAGTCAGTCACAATTTACCCATGGTGCATCATTGTTTTGATGTTCTCGAACATGGCCAGGGAGTACGGAGATGTCTCCACGCATAATGAGACCACTGATTAATGGGCACATCCCTACTATTGCTCCCACAGAGGTACAGTCTGGGAAAGGAAGAGTAAGAAGGTGGGGTGTTGGTGTTCTGCCTTCCCTTCCTCCTGAGTCCTGGTTGTTCTAAAAAGGGGAGAGGGGGTGCCTAAGCTAAACTAACGATGGCTCTTTTGATCCCTCTCTCCCTCCGCACTGAAGTTTTAGCCTAAGTCTGTGATGGAGGGGTATAATGTGCCTTCTGGACTTATTCCACATTTTGTTGTTACAGCCTGAATTTAAAATGGATTAAATAGATACTTTTTCTCTCTTACTCATCTACACACAATACCCCATAATGACAGTGAAAACACCTTTTTAGAATAAAAATACAGGAATATCTCATTTACATAACTATTCAAACCCCTGAGTCAATATGTTAGAATCACCTTTGGCAGCATTTACATCTGTGAGTCTGAGTAAGTCTCTAAGAGCTTTGCACACCAGGATTGTACAATATTTGCATATTATTATAGCTCTGTCAAATTGGTTGTTGATCATTGCTAGACAGCCATTTTCAAGTCTTGGCATAGATTTTCAAGACAATTTATGTAAAAACTGTAACTAGGCTACTCAGGAACATTCAATGTCATCTTGGTAAGCAACTCCAGTGTATATTTGGCCTTGGGTTTTAGGTTATTGTCCTGCTGAAAGCTGAATTTGTCTCCCGGTGTCTGTTGGAAAGCAGACCGAACCAGGTTTTCCTCTAGGATTTTGCCTGTGCTGAAACATAACTCTTTGTATTCAGGACATAAAGTTAATTTCTTTGCCAATTTTTTTACAATTTAACTTTAGTGCCTTATTGCAAACATCCATGTTTTGGAATGTTTTTATTCTGTATAGGGCTCATTCTCTTCACTCAGTCATTTAGGTTAGTATTTTGCCTGTTGATCCATCCTCAGTTTTCTCCTATCACAGACATTAAACTCTTAACTATTTTAAAATCACCATTGGGCTCATGGTGAAATCCCTGAGCGGTTTCCTTCATCTCCGGCAAAAGAGTTAGGAAGGATGCCTGTATCTTTGTAGTGACTGGGTGTATTGATACAATATCCAAAGTGTAATTAATAACTTCACCATGCTCAAAGGGAGATTAAATGTGAGAGGTTTTTATTTTTACCCATCTACCAATAGGTACCGTTCTTTGCAAGTCATTGGAAAAACTCCCTGGTCTTTGTGGTTGAATCTGTATTTGAAATTCACTGCTTGACTGAGGGACTATAAGGGCACAAGGCGAGACCCATATGCAGACACAGGAGGCAGATGGTTGGGCTCCGATATTTATTATAACACAAGGGGTAGGCAAAAGGCAGGTCGGGTACAGGTGAGAGTTCATAAACCAGGTCATAGTCCAAACAGTACAGGGCGTTAGGCAGGCTCGAGGTCAGGGCAGGAGGAATGGTCAAGCAGGCGGGTTTGGTGTCAGGACAGGCAAGGGTCAAAACCAGGAGGACTAGAAAAAACAGAAACTGGGAAAAATAGGAGCTAGGAGATAAACACTGGTTGACTTGGAAAACAAGACGAACTGGCACAGAGAGACAGAAAACACAGGTATATATACACCGGGGGTGATGAGCAACACCTGGAGGGAGTGGAGACAAGCACAAGGACAGGTGAAACAGATCAGGGCGTGACAGGGACCATACAGATAATTGTATGTGTGGGGTACAGAGATGAGGTAGTCATTAAAAAAATAATGTTTAACACTGTTATTGAACACAGAGTGAGTCCATGCAACTTATTATGTGCCTTGTTAAGCACATTTGTACTCCTTAAATTATTTAGGCTTGCCATAACAAAGGGGTTGAATATATATACACTGCTCAAAAAAATAAAGGGAACACTTAAACAACACAATGTAACTCCAAGTCAATCACACTTCTGTGAAATCAAACTGTCCACTTAGGAAGCAACACTGATTGACAATAAATTTCACATGCTGTTGTGCAAATGGAATAGACAACAGATGGAAATTATAGGCAATTAGCAAGACACCCCCAATAAAGAAGTGGTTCTGCAGGTGGTGACCACAGACCACTTCTCAGTTCCTATGCTTCCTGGCTGATGTTTTGGTCACTTTTGAATGCTGGCGGTGCTCTAACTCTAGTGGTAGCATGAGACGGAGTCTACAACCCACACAAGTGGCTCAGGTAGTGCAGCTCATCCAGGATGGCACATCAATGCGAGCTATGGCAAGAAGGTTTGCTGTGTCTGTCAGCGTAGTGTCCAGAGCATGGAGGCGCTACCAGGAGACAGGCCAGTACGTCAGGAGACATGGAGGAGGCCGTAGGAGGGCAACAACCCAGCAGCAGGACCGCTACCTCCGCCTTTGTGCAAGGAGGAGCACTGCCAGAGCCCTGCAAAATGACCTCCAGCAGGCCACAAATGTGCATGTGTCTGCTCAAACGGTCAGAAACAGACTCCATGAGGGTGGTATGAGGGCCCGACGTCCACAGGTGGGGGCTGTGCTTACAGCCCAACACCGTGCAGGACGTTTGGCATTTGCCAGAGAACACCAAGATTGGCAAATTCGCCACTGGCGCCCTGTGCTCTTCCCAGAGGAAAGCAGGTTCACACTGAGCACGGGACAGACGTGACAGAGTCTGGAGACGCCATGGAGAACGTTCTGCTGCCTGCAACATCCTCCAGCATGACCGGTTTGGTGGTGGGTCATTCATGGTGTGGGGTGGCATTTCTTTGGGGGGCCGCACGTGTGCTCGCCAGAGGTAGCCTGACTGCCATTAGGTACCGAGATGAGATCCCCAGACCCCTTGTGAGACCATATGCTGGTGTGGTTGGCCCTGTGTTCCTCCTAATGCAAGACAATGCTAGACCTCATGTGGCTGGAGTGTGTCAGCAGTTCCTGCAAGAGGAAGGCATTGATGCTATGGACTGGCCCGCCCGTTCCCCAGACCTGAATCCAATTGAGCACATCTGGGACATCATGTCTCGCTCCATCCACCAACGCCACGTTGCACCACAGACTGTCCAGGAGTTGGCGGATGCTTTAGTCCAGGTCTGGGAGGAGATGCCTCAGGAGACCATCCGCCACCTCATCAGGAGCATGCCCAGGCGTTGTAGGGAGGTCATACAGGCACGTGGAGGCCACACACACTACTGAGCCTCATTTTGACTTGTTTTAAGGACATTACATCAAAGTTGGATCAGCCTGTAGTGTGGTTTTCCACTTTAATTTTGAGTGTGACTCCAAATCCAGACCTCCATGGGTTGATAAATTTGATTTCCATTGATAATTTTTGTGTGATTTTGTTGTCAGCACATTCAACTATGTAAAGAAAAAAGTATTTAATAAGAATATTTCATTCATTCAGATCTAGGATGTGTTATTTTAGTGTTCCCTTTATTTTTTTGAGCAGGGTATATAACATACATACATACATACATACATACATACATACATACAGAACATGGTAATTTCTCACTTCTCACCAGATACCTCTGCAACCTTTTTGGCTGGGATAGGGGGAGGGGGGGGGGGGGGTTATGGAACCTGTAGATATCCCAGCTGAAAAGGTTGCAGAGGTATCTGGTGAGAATATACCATGTTCTGTCATGTCAAGCCTGCAGTTTATCTCTCTGTAGTGTTGTTGTGCCCTAACAGGTATTTTGTTTGGGAGGTGGGGGTGCAGTAAATTAAAAAAATTAGTCGTTTAGTGTCTCAAACCATTGGTGTGTGTTTTGTCTTGTCCGTCCTTGTAGAGGCATCTGTGCTTGTTTTGTGAGGTAGGTTCTTGTCAAATTTGCAGACAAATCCTTTGTGGGAGTGATGTGTCTTGTCCAATGGAGCTGTGTTATGTGGGGACATTCTGAAGGACTGGTGGGAGAGAGGTGATTAGCCCAGGGACTCAGGGGCCCACCATCTTCATCAGGGAAGTGCACAGCTATCAAAGCAGAAAAATGCAATTAGGCCTCGCTCAATTGAAGAAAAGACCTCAATCCCCTGGTAGATGCTGGATTGGCAAATCTAATCAGCAAGTGCTCTGCTCTAGTGATGCGCTGGTTGACTCATAACCCGCAGTCCCTGCGGTTATATCCGTGGGGCAAGCTGATTTAGGGTCATGAAATATTGTGTTGATGAAGGACGGGTGGCGGGCGGGTTGAATAAAGAGAAAACAATGCATTCAAAATCCATAATTGTACAATTCTTGTGCAATTCATATCTATAGGTTACAGTTAGATTTTTCTTTCATAATTGTTTATCTGCCGCACAAAATACACGCCAATTGCCAAATGCTTTTGGGAACTTGGGCAGAAAATTTTGATCCACTAAGGCAAAAAGGACAATGTCAGAGTTTGTTTGATTCATTCAGAGAAAAGCTGGGAAATAGAGAGTTGAAAATTAACCAGACCAGTAATGTAATGTTTAGGAAAGATTTTGTGAATTGTGAAAGAGGATGGTAGCAGTGGTTATATTATGTGTGATGATTGGGAAAGGGAAAGGGGGATACCTAGTCAGTTGTACAACTGAATGGATTCAACTGAAATGTGTCTTCCGCATTTAACCCAACCCCTCGTCGTTATGCAAATTTGACAATAACAAGATGGGACTTCAAAATGGCACGTCAACGGAATTGTACTGTTCAGATGGGATAAATGGAATAGTAGCCTAACTGAAATCTGGACACTGACTGTAGGTCTATAGCCTCTCACATAGCCTTAATATTAAAATAATTAAGCATTTCTTGCAGTAAAATTATACCCCAAATGTACAGTTTAAGTCGAACGTTTACATACACCATAGCCAAATACATTTATACTCAGTTTTTCACAATTCCTGACATTTATTCCTTGTAAAAATTCCCAGTCTTAGGTCAGTTAGGATCACCATTTTATTTTAAGAATGTGAAATGTCAGAATAATAGTAGAGAGAATGATTTATTTCAGTTTTTATTTCTTTCATCACATTCCCAGTGGGTCAGAAGTTTACATACACTCAATAAGTATTTGGTAGCATTGCCTTTAAATTGTTTAACTTGGGTCAAATGTTTCAGTTAGCCTTCCACAAGCTTCCCACAATAAGTTGGGTGAATTTTGGCCCATTCCTCCTGACAGAGCTGGTGTAACTGAGTCAGGTTTGTAGGCCTCCTTGCTCGCACATGCTTTTTCAGTTCTGCCCACAAATTGTCTATGGGATTGAGGTCAGGGCTTTGTGATGGCTACTCCAATACCTTGACTTTGTTGTCCTTAAGGCATTTTGCCACAACTTTGGAAGTATGCTTGGGGTCATTGTCCATTTGGAAGACCCATTTGCGACCAAGCTTTAGCTTCCTGACTGATGTCTTGAGATGTTGCTTCAATATATCCACATAATTTTCCTACCTCATGATGCCATCTATTTTGTGAAGTGCACTAGTTCCTCCTGCAGCAAAGCACCCCCACAACATGATGCTGCCACCCCCGTGCTTCACGGTTGGGATGGTGTTCTTCGGCTTGCAAGCCCCTCCCCCTTTTTCCTCCAAACATAACGATGATCATTATGGCCAAAGAGTTCTATTTTTGTTTCATCAGACCAGAGCACATTTCTCCAAACATTACGTTCTTTGTCCCCATGTGCAGTTGCAAAACGTAGTCTGGCTTTTTTATGGCGGTTTTGGAGCAGTGGCTTCTTCCTTGCTGAGCGGCCTTTCAGGTTATGTCGATATAGGACTCGTTTTACTGTGATATATATAGTTTTGTACCTGTTTCCTCCAGCATCTTCACAAGGTCCTTTGCTGTTGTTCTGGGAATGATTTGCACTTTTCACACCAAAGTACGTTCATCTTTAGGAGACAGAATGCGTCTCCTTCCTGAGCGGTATGACGGCTGCGTGGTCCCATGGTGTTTATACTTGCGTGCTATTGTTTGTACAGATGAACGTGATACCTTCAGGAGTTAGGAAATTGCTCCCAAGGATGAACCAGACTTGTGGAGGTCTACAATTTTTTTTCTGAGGTCTTGGCTGATTTCTTTTGATTTTCCCATGATGTCAAGCAAAGAGGTACTGAGTTTGAAGGTAGGCCTTAATACATCCACAGGTACACCTCCAATGAACTCAAATGATGTCAATTAGCCTATCAGAAGCTTCTAAAGCCGTGACATCATTTTCTGGAATTTTCCAAGCTGTTTAAAGGCACAGTCAACTTAGTGTATGTACACTACTGACCCACTGGAATTGTGATACAGTGAATTATAAGTGTAATAATCTGTCTGTAAACAATTGTTGGAAAAATTACTTGTGTCATGCACAAAGTAGATGTCCTAACCGACTTGCCAAAACTATAGTTTATAAACAAGAAATTTGTGAAGTGGTTGAAAAACACGTTTTTTTGACTCCAACCTAAGTGTTTGTAAACTTCTGACTTCAACTGTATTTAGACCTAGGTCTCTATTCAAAATGTTTAATATAATATAAATATACAGATTATACACCAGTCAAAATTTTGGACACACCTTCTCATTCAAGGGTTTTTATTTATTTTCTATATTGTAGAATAATAGTGAAGACATCAAAACGATGAAATAACACACACACATCATGTAGTAACCAAAAAAGTGTTAAACAAATCATAATATATTTTTATTTTAGTTTCTTCAAAGTAGCCACCCTTTGCCTTGATGACAGCTTTGCACACTCTTGGAATTCGCTCAACCAGCATCATGAGGTAGTCACCTGGAATGCTTTTCCCAACATGCTGAGCACTTGCTGGCTGCTTTTCCTTCACTCTGTGGTCCAACTCATCCCAAACCATCTCAATTGGGTTGAGGGCAGGTGATTGTGGAGGCCAGGTCATCTGATGCAGCACTCCATCACTCTCATTCTTGGTCAAATAGCTCTTACACAGTCTGGAGGTGTGTTTTGGGTCATTATCCTGTTGAAAAACAAATGATAGTTCCACTAAGCGCAAACCAGATGGGATGGTGTATCGCTGCAGAATGATGTGGTAGCCATGCTGGTTAAGTGTGCCTTGAGTTCTAAACAAATCACAGGCAGTGTCACCAGCAAAGCACCATCACACCTGGGAACCACGCGTGCGGAGATAATCCGTTCACCTACTCTGCGTCTCACAAAGACACAGCGGTTGGAACAAAAAATCTAAAATTTGGACTCATCAGACCAAAGGACAGATTTCCACCGTTCTAATTGCCATTGCTCGTGATTCTTCGCTGAAGCAAGTCTGTTCTTCTTTTTGGTGTCCTTTAGTAGTGGTTTCTTTGCAGCAAATTTACCATGAAGGCCTGATTCACACATTCTCCTCTGAACAGTTGATGGTGACATGTGTCTGTGAAGCATTTATTTGGTTCTGCAATTTCTGAGGCTGGTAACTCTAATGAACTTATCCTCTGCAGCAGAGGTAACTCTGGGGCTTCCTTTCCTGTGGCGGTCCTCATGACAGTCAGTTTCATCATAGCACTTGATGGTTTTTGCGACTGCACTTGAAGAAACTTTCAAAGTTCTTGAAATGTTCCGGATTGACTGACCTTCATGTCTGAAAGTAATGATGGACTGTCATTTCTCTTTGCTTATTTGAGCTTTTCTTGACATAATATGGACTTGGTATTTTACCAAATAGGGCTATCTTCTGTATACCACCCCTACCTTGGCGCAACTCAACTGATTGTCTCAAACGCATTAAGAAGGAAACAAATTCCACAAATGAACTTTTAACAAGGCACACCTGATAATTGAAATGCATTCCAGGTGACTACTTCATGATGCTAGTTGAGAGAATGCCAAGAGTGTGCAAAGCTGTCATCAAGGCAAAGGGTGGCTACTTTGAAGAATCTCAAATATAGCATTTATTTTGATTTTGTTAACACTTTTGTTGTTACTACAGGATTTCATATGTGTTATTTCATAGTTTTGATGTCTTCACTATTATTCTACAATGTAGAAAATAGTAAAAATAATGAAAACCCCCAGGTGTATCCAAACGTTTGACTGGTACTGTAAGTGTTCAGACCTTTTGCTATTAGACGAAATTGAGGTCAGGTGCATCCTGTAGCTATTGATCATCCTTGAGATGTTTCTACAACTTGATTGGAGTACACTTGTGATAAATTCAATTGATTGGACCTGATTTGGAAAGGCACACACCTGTCTATATAAGGTCCCACAGATGACAGTGCATGTCAGAGCAAAAACCAAGCCATGAGGTCGAAGGAATTGTCCCTTGAGCTCCGAGACAGTATTGTGTCGAGGCACAGATCTGGGGAAGTGTACCGAAAAATGTCTGTAGCATTGAAGTTCCCCAAGAACACAGTGGCCTCCATCATTCTTAAATGGAAGAAGTTTGGAACCACCAAGACTCTTCCTAGAGCTGGCCGCCAAACTGAGCAATCGGGGGAGAAGGCCCTTGGTCAGGGAGGTGACCAAGAACCCGATGGTCACTCTGACAAAGCTCCAGAGTTCCTCTGTGGAGATGGGGGAACTTTCGAGAAGGACACCCATCTCTGCAGCACTCAGGTCAGGAGGAATCTTGGCACCATCCGTACTCTGTCTTTCGGGAAAGATGAATGGAGCAAAGTACAGAGAGATCCTTGATGAAGACCTGCTCTAGAGCGCTCAGGTCCTCAGATTGGGGTGAAGGTTCACCTTCTAACAGGACAATGACCCTAATCACACAGCCAAGAAATCGCAGGAGTAGCTTCGGGACATGTCTCTGAATGTCCTTGAGTGGCCCAGCCAGAACCCGGACTTGAACCCGATCGAACATCTCTGCCGATGTGCCAAGCTTGGAGCGTCATACCCTAGAAGACTCAAGGCTGTAATCGCTGCCAAAGGTGCTTCAACAAAGTACTGAGTAAAGGGTCTGAATACTTATGTAAGTGTGATATTTATGTTTTTATTTTTAATTAATTTGCAAAAATATCTGAACCTGTTTTTGCTTTGTCCTTTTGGGGTATTGTGTGTAGATTGATGAGGGGAAAAAACAATTTAATACATTTTAGAATAAGGCTGTAACGTAACAAAATGTAGAAAAAGTCAAGGGGTCTGAATACTTTGCAAATGCACATTAAAATACAAAAACACAGTCATGGTAAACACACACATAAAACATCACAAATCACCCAGAAACAATACAAACAATACAACAACAAAAATAATGTGTGTGTTCAAGTGTGTGTGTGTCCCCTCACAGTCCCTGTTGTTTTTAAAGGTAATTTTGCTGTTTGCAGGGAGTTCCATGTAATCATGGCTCTGTATAAAACTGTGCATGTACGTGAATTCATTTTGGACTTGGACTATGTAGAGACTCGTTGTGGCATGTCTTGTGGGTTATGAATGGGTGTCTGTGCTGAATGTTATTTGATCATGCAGATAATCTGGAATTTCGTAGCAGTAATATTTCTCATAAAAACTAGGAGAAGCAGTTAATCCCTCGTCAACCCTCAACCAGGAAAGACTGGAATGCATGTTGTTGATGTTAGTTCTGTATATGCATGATGCAGCCTGGATAATAAGTGAACTTAAATGAACTGTGCCATTAGGATTGTTTAGGCCTAATCTTTGTGCAGGTGAACAGTCTTATAGCCTACACTCATGGTTTCTATTCAGAGCAAGACTGTGATTATGTATAGGCCTTTGTCAACATGCCAAGACTTTTCTAACTAGATCTAAAATTGTTTTCTATATCAATAAATTGCTTTGCTCGTCTCCTGAAGAGACCATAAATAACCAAGTAGAGATAAGTACTCATTCTGTTCAGTGTTCCGTGGTTGACTTTAAGCGGATGGATGAGTGTGCTAGCCTATTGCATAAGCAGCCAGTGGGTTGTTGTGGTGCTGCTGCTGTGTTTGGTGCAGCTATGCCGCTCCAGAGCCTGGGAGCCCAGTGAGAGGAGCAGCGGTTTTTAATAGCCCTGAATAGTGGCACACTGTGGGGAGCTCTGAGCTCAAATATTTAAAAAACTAAGAAGTAAAAGAGGCAATGCAGCCCCTCATCTCTATAAATAAACTATCATCCACCCTTCTCACCCATCCCTCCCTCTCTCTTTCTCTCTCTCTCGCTCTGACGTTGGTCTTGGCGTCGCAGCCTGATGTGCGCTCCTCTGTCTTTCTCCTTTTCTTCCTTCTTCTCTCTCTTTATCCCCCTTCTTATCTGTCTCCTTCCTTTGTCTTGTCTGCTCTCTCTCTCTTTGTCAGTATAATCTATTAATTTCTTCTGTTGCACACATCTTTTTCTCCCTCGTTCTCTCCCTCTGTCCCCATTGCACTCTCCTTCTCTCAAATACTTTTTTTTCCAGTTCCAGCGCAGGAGAATTTGGGACACTATGGACTATGTTCTTTTCAGAGACTGAATACAAGAAGTTTGGGCTTCGTACGTTTACTCCAGTGCGACAGCGCTTTCCACTCACAGTTAAGACTTTCAACAGCACATATTGCACTATTCTGCAACAGTTATGCAAAAAGTTAAAATTATCAAATGCACTGTAATAGCTCCATTACCTGACAGCATAGTGTAATGACTGGCTGCCAGTGGGTACTGTCAGGGTTTGCCTTAAGGTGGCTCTCCTCTCTTTCCTCTTCCAGGTGGTGCTGGAGGACAGCCAAACTAACATGAGTGTTCGTTCCGCTTCACCTTCACATGCTTTTTTCTCTCTGTTTGTGTCTCTTTGTCATGCCCTGACCATAGAGAGCTGTTTATTCTCTATGTTGGTTGGGGCGTGACAGTGACTAGGGTGGGTTATCTAGGTGATTAATGATCTATGTTGGCCTGGTATGGTTCCCAATCAGAGGCAGCTATTTATCGTTGTCTCTGATTGGGGATCATATTTAGGTAGCCATTTCCCCATTGTGCTTTGTGGGATCTTGCCTAGGTATAGTTGCCTGCGAGCACTACATTGAGCTTTACGTTTTGTTTAACGCTTTATTGTTTTTTCTTTGAGTTTCTTTTCCTAATAAAGAGGATGGAAACATACCACGCTGCATCTTGGTCCACTCCTTATAACGATCGTGACACTCTTTGTCCTGATTGTTAACATGTGAAGTAGTCTAGGATAACCTGTCTGTTTTATGTGCTTACTACGTGTACCAGTGGATGGGATCTATTTGTTTGAAATATATCATTTATGGTGTGGTATGATATAGAGACAGCGTAAATAAGTAGTGAAGGAATTTCCTACATTCAATTATAGCTTCTTTTTTCAGATAAAGACTTCACAGGGCAGACTTTCCAACAAGTTGCATAATCACTAATCTTGGTTAACCCAGATCTAAAATCTAACGTAATTGGTCAGCTGCTCATTTAAGTTTTGGGTCCATACATGTTAAGAGAAGAGATGAATAGATGCTAGAACAAGGAACCCGGAATGAGGAGCTCCACCCTCTGGCTTTGCAAGTTACTGGGCAAGTCTATGGGCCGAATGTCTTCTCCCCCTTCCGAAATTCGAAGATGCTATACACCTGTGAAATCGGGATCTGTCCAAATAACCGGTGATAAAACCCAAGCACCGGAACTATTGCTGCTCGTTAGCTATCGGTGCCCATAGTGTAAAGACAGATCTATGGACCATTTATGTTGACGTAGTCTGCCCACAAGAGATTACAAAATCACAATAACATCAATCACGTTTTCGGGATCATCAATAGAACACCAATGTAGTTATGGTCGTCTGACTCATACTGCGCCTCTGTCTTCCATTTGATTTTTTTCGAGAACTAGACACGACAACAGTGCAGACAGTTATATATACCTATGAAGTAGGATGCTTTCCATGCAGCTACAAATGAAGCGTGTTTTGCACTGTGTTCATGAGAGAGATGTTGTGTAGTCCCCATGGGACGTCTAATGGTTAAGATTTGTAGTCTTTATGTTGTACAACAAATAGGCCTACAAGTAGGGTTCTATTTGTGAAGTTATTCCCATGTTATAACACACAGTCAGAGGAAAGTTGCATTGTGTGGATATACAGTATGTGGACTACACTGTGAGACCAAGACAATGAGCATAGAGCATAGAGGAATGAGCATAGAGGAATGTTATAGAGGAATGTTAGAATCATACTATATACAGTCACACAACATAGAAACAAGAGGGATTACATGGAAATGAAATGGAACTGATTAACTTTGAGGAAGAAGGGGAAGATATATCAAGTGAGAGGGAATAAAGAAAGAGGCAGGCTCTGGCAGGGTCTGGTTTCCACTTTCCTCTTCACTCTGACTGCATCCCAGCAGCCAATCATGGCAGAGCCTTCTATGTCTCCATAGTAACCTCCTGTTGAAGCAGTGACTTAGAGGATAGAAACTGAGTTTAGGGGCTCAATGTAGAGGAGAAGAGCAATACTTTCTGCCCTTTCAAAAACATTAGTCAAAAATCAAACAAAATATGCACAATGTTGTCTCTCTTCACCTCCTACATTGTCTGTATGTTATTAGAGTTGATTGCCAGGCCACAGCAGCAATATCAATAACAAGATGTATTAGGCTATTGGTGGTAGAGGACCTCAACTCAAGGCAACGATGAATACATGAGACAACTGGGGTAATTGAATGAATTCATACATGAAAGAATATGTAGAATATTTTTTCTTGACTGCATTATAAAGCCCATTACACATCTAACACCAATAGTCAGACCTGCTTAGCCGGTTCAGGTTCCCTTTTTTATTATGCCCTCAAACAAAGATTCATTGAGGTCTTTCAAAGTTCTTTGTATGCCTTCATGGTATGCTGTTTTTAAGTGAAAATGCCATGATGTACTGCTAAATGCCTCGAAGATGTGTTTGGAACTTTCACCTGTGGAGAGGAATGAGGAAGAGTATGGACGAGGCTGGGGTATGAAATTACAGGCTTAAAATACAGCTCTTTTTAAAAGCGTTTTTGACATGGGTACAGGGAAGCATCCGCATGACGAGATCTAGTCTGATTGGTCTTGGGCACTGCTCTAATCAGCAGTGTGATTTCCCTGCCCTTTACTTTGTCCAAGCAGGTGCACTGTCAGTGGTGGAAGCGTTCTCAGTAATAAGCCCCATGACAATGGAACCCTGCTGAGTTTGCCTTTCATCAGCATCAAGTTGGGGCTGCATTTCTTGGATGGACAGATGATGACATAAGCGGGATTATTGAGGAGGGGTGGGGGGGGCAGCAGGGATGTTTTTCCCTTCCGTCTTTGAGTTACGTAAGGCTGTTCTCTGTTACGCAGTTCATTCCAGCTCTTCGATTAAGCTACCCGGACAGAATTTCACCTATGGGAGTTTTCATACTACCTCAACACTTACCTGATTTGCACACAAGGTCACCTCATCTCATCCAGTGTTTCAGAGCAGGAAGGGGAGGACCATCTTCCTCAGTGAATTTCATACAAATATAACTTTTTACATAAAACTATACAAAATATATTCACGTTACCAACTAATTGATTCAAACACACTGTTCTGCAATCAATGTCTACAGTACCCTAGGGCTGGGTGGTATACCATATTTTACAATATATCGGTATTGATGCACGGACCGGTTTGGGTTTTTACTTTACCTTCTATAATGGTATTTGAATGTTTGGTTTGTTAAATGTGTGTAACGTCCATTTTTATAGTTTTCTAAGCTAATTGAGTCATCTCTCCGCTCAATCTCTCTCCATATCGCTTTCCACACAGATGTAGCCCCGCCCCCTGTAACTCAAGGAGGCAATTTTTAACCCTCGACACTTGTTCAGTCTCTGCATGGTCAACGCAGCACATGCAACAGTGTTGATGACAACGATGCTGTTTTCACTTTGCTTCTCAATATATAAATCCACTAGCGTTCTATAATAACACTATTAGTTTGTGTTTCTTACATCTGCAAAAAGCTAGTTTTCTTTTCTTAGTAAATTGGGCCTAAATCTTGTTAGCCGCTAATGCTAATAGCTAGCTCACTAATAAATTCAGAGCAAACATAACTAGTTATACAGCCTGATAATACCAGTGATAGTGTAGACCTACATCTGATTGTTTTTTGTGCAACAGTATCTTCTAAATCAAAGTAATACGCAATGCCAGAATATGTTAGCTATATGAAGTAGCTAAGAGAAACCATTCAATTTACCCAAAGATTATAGGGTTCCCTGGGAAACACTTGTCAACACTTTGGTTCCTACCCTGTCACAATAACTCCTCCCTGACTTTTTAATTTGTTGTCACGTCAAACACTGTATTCAAAGTGCCCATTATTATATTCTAACTATAGAATTAGAATAATCATTCTATTTCCATGATCCCAACCCAAGTGTTTTGCTCTAAATCACAAGTCAAATCGCAATTACAACATTTGGTTAAACACAAGGCCTAGATTTGTTTTCCCATATTGTGCACCCCTACATGGCAGTGTGGAATTTACCTCAAATAAGTACAGGAAATGCAGAAATTGATGAAAATGCAGATTTGTTTTTTTTGGTCTGAGTTGGAATTGAACAGTATAAAACAATCAGAATAGAGAAAGGTTAATTGAAATCACTTAGAATGTACAATATGTGTTGCCAAACTAGGGTCACGCACTACTCCTAAAGCACATTTAGAACTTTTATTACTCAGAAACATGAGAAGAAATAAGAAACGTCCACACTGCTCTTGCTAGTATCACTGCTCTTTATTTTAGCTATCTTTAATCAATGCATGCACTTTAATTAACATATTTGTACTATGTGGCCTGGCAGTGGGATACTGGGAGCTGCGGTCCACAATAACTAATCACTGAGGTCTAATTATAAAAGGTTATCCCCTTCCTCCATTGTAGGACAATTAGTCCTGCCTTACACCCCTCTACTTCTTCACCCCCTGATGTTTACAGCCATTCTGCATCTAATTGAACAGAATAAGGTGTGTTTTACATTAGAGTACTATAGTGGATAGCTGGTTTAGCAACAGGATTTGATTTGCTGTGAGAGATCATGGTTGGTGGATAATTTACAACCTGCTTGTTGCTCAACTTGAGCTGCATTTCATGGAAGCTTTCAGAAGCTTAACACATACATACAATTGTAGCAGTATCAATATCCAGCTCTGTTTCTTTCTTTTGTCTCTATGTAAACCAGACTCATTTTTCGAAGCAGGCCTGACTTGTTGGGTAGGAGGAGGAGGAGGTACATGATGGAAGAGATGCTCCGTGGGAGTAGAGTATTTTTATCTCTCCTCGTAGCGGAATAATGAGAAGAGGACCAGGCCAGGGCAGGTTGTGCTGTGAATCCCTCCTGCTCAGCTTGTGGAGGGCATGGGGAGGCGATGACTGACTGCTCCATGGCACACCGTCTGGACCATGGGAGGCTGCCCTGTGGGAAAGGCAAGAGCCTGGCCCCTGGGCTGCCATGGGTGTTAAATATTCATTAATTTTCCTACTTGGATCTTTCTAGTCAAGGTATGTCCACATGTCTGTTTTCCTCCTAAATGTTCATAGGAGATCGGTACTGCAGGTAGCCTAGAG
Source organism: Salvelinus fontinalis (assembly GCF_029448725.1). Classification (NCBI taxonomy): domain Eukaryota; kingdom Metazoa; phylum Chordata; class Actinopteri; order Salmoniformes; family Salmonidae; genus Salvelinus; species Salvelinus fontinalis. The sequence goes on from NC_074692.1 coordinate 20,914,587, forward strand.
GTTAAGACCATTGGGCTAGTAACCATAAGGTCGCTGGTTCGAATGCCTGAACCGACTAGGTGAAATAAATCTGTCGATGTGCTCTTGAGCAAGGCACTTAACCCTAATTGCTCCTGTAAATCGCTCTGGATAAGAGAGTGCTAATTGACAAAAAATGTAAAATGGTCATGGGAGGCAGATGGCAATACTGGCAATTCTTACCACGAGTCACACAGACGAGACTGTATTGTCCTAAGCCCTTTGCCATTTTAACAGGATTGGGAGATAAGCCCACAGAGCCACTAATGGGGTTCTTACTATACACTGAGCTGTGTTTGGAGTGGTTGTCATGGCGTTGCTCTTGCAACGTCAAGGCGACTGTGAAAGTGATCTGTGGTATTTTAGGCTGACTCGGGCACAACATTTTACACTTGTATTTAAAGGGATTTTATTAATGGCACGTCATGAGGGAACCGCCTTGCCGCCTTACGTCGTTGTGACGATGGCCAGCACCAGCTGTTCCACGCGGCTCCCTCTACAGTTTGTTAGATGTGTTTACATGTACAGTAATTGTTGTGTTCACTATGATAAGAATTATGTGAAGAGAGAGGTCAATGCTGAAACATTTGTTTTGTATTATTTAGATTGTTTTAATCATAGCTTTTCTTGCTATTACATGAATATCCCTTCCCTAGTAGGTCTATTCCTCTGTGGGAGTTGATGGTTGTTTGATGATACCATGGAATAGCCACAGAGCAGCACTACCTGGAAAAGATTAGTGGGGTGTAGTAGAGGTTGTTTAAGGGGAACTGTGTTATGCGGCACTGAGATAGAGATGGTTCTGGCATTAGATTTTGTGCTTTACTGTGCCACAATCCCGTATTAGTGGGAGAATGTCACGTGTGTGTGTGTGTGTGTGTGTGTGTGTGTGTGTGTGTGTGCTGTTACCCAACTGTCAGGATGCGTAGATGGTTTTGTGTTTACTGGACCTGTCCTGCTGATTCCAGTAGGGCTACTAAGCATGTTATGTGAGGCTTAGGCCCAGGATCTCTGAGTCACTCTGGAACCATGGAACGTTAGATTTTCTCATTCTTAAAGAGGTGTTAAGCTCTCACAAAGTGCCCCAAGCACAAGTGTAGTTAAACATAGAACCTTCTCAGGAGTGTGTTCTGAATGACCTCCCTGGGCCTCAGGGACCCTAGCAGACACTGAGGTTGTATCAGTCTCATTGCAAACGCAGCCTGTGCTCTTCAAAGTCTAACATCTTAAAGAAAGATACAGATCTGAAACCAGCACAAATAAAAATGTTACATTAGATGTTACTCCCTTGCTGCTGGCCACCACTATTCAACTATCCGATGACACATGCCCAGCCACAGTGGTACAGTTAGCCTAGTTTGAGTAGAGCAATCACAGCCCCTTAGATTAGTGCTGTGGGGCCGCTGTGTGCTGCTATTACGTCACTACCCAGGGTGTAGCAGAGACTGTATTTTTAGACATGAATGGGCATATTCTACCAATGTACAGTGTCAAGCACTCTGCTTGCGTATGCTAGGATTATTATGACCATTCTATTTTTAGACCTTGTGTGTGTGAGTTAGGGGGGGGCGGTCAAGCATTGTGCCAGCGGTTTATGTGAAGGTTGCTAGTGTACATGAGTGAGAGGTATCTGCATAACCGCCAATTTATTCTAGTTGGGGAAAGATTACAGTGTGTTCTGTTATGACATTTTCTGGGTAGCATCTGAGCAGGAAACTCCCAACACAAAATGTTCGGGGAAACTACTAATCCATTATCAGAAAGATGATGGTCGTCAGTTGAGGAACAGTGCTGATTTACACTGTTCAGTAGAAAAGACTAGGCCTAAGCAGAGGAACTAAAGTAAATCCCTGTTTGATGGGGAGGTTTTCTAGGATGCTGCTCTCTGTTTTCCTTCAGTACCTGTGTCAGTCAACCATCAGTGCACCAGGCCAGACAATCTCTCTCTCTCCAGCTTGAGTGTTTAACAAGTGCACAGAAAGGTTTTTAGAGAAGTTTAAATCAATCAATAAATCAAATGTATTTATAAGCCCTTTTTACCTCAGCCGATGTCACAAAGTGCTATACAGAAACCCAGCCTAAAACCCCAAACAGCAAGCAATGCAGATGTAGAAGCAGGGTGGCTAGGAAAAACTCCCTAGAAAGGCAGGAACCTAGGAAGAAACCTAGAGAGGAACCAGGCTCTGAGGGGTGGCCAGTCCTCTTCTGGCTGTGCCGGGTGGAGATTATAACAGTACATGACTAAGATGTTCAAACGTTCATAGATGACCAGCAGGGTCAAATAATAATAATCACAGTGGTTGTAGAGGGTGCAACAGGTCAGCACTTCAGGAGTAAAGGTCAGTTAGCTTTTCATAGCCGATCAATCAGAGTTAGAGACAGTAGGTGCGGTAGAGAGAGCGAGAGAGTCGAAAACAGCAGGTCCGGGACAAGGTAGCACGTCTGTTGATCAGGTCAGGGTTCCATAGCCGCAAGCAGAAACTGGAGCAGCAGCACGACCAGGTGGAGTGGTGACAAGCAAGGAGTCATCAGGCCAGATAGTTCTGAGGCATGGTCCTAGGGCTCAGGTCCTCCGAGAGAAGAGAGAAAAGAGAAAAGAGAGAGAGTTAGAGGGAGCATACTTAAATTCACACTGGACACTGGATAAGACAGGAGAAATACTCCAGATATAACAGATTGATCCTAGCCCCCCAACACACAAACTACTGCAGCATAAATACTGGAGGCTGAGACAGGAGGGGTCGGGAGACACTGTGGCCCCGTCCGACAATAACCCCGGACAAGGCCAACTAGGCAGAATATAACCCCAGCCACTTTGCCAAAGCACAGCCCCCACACCACTAGAGGGATATCTTCAACCACCATATAGCCCACGAAGATCTCCTCCACTGCACAAGCCCGAGGGGGGCGCCAACCCGGACAGGAAGATCACGTCAGTGACTCAACACACTCATTCATAGGACCTACTGAAGAGATGAGTCTTCAATAAACTTAAAGGTTGAGACTGAGTCTGCGTCGCTCACATGGCTAGGCAGACCATTCTATAAAAATTGAGCTCTATAGGAGAAAGCCCAGCCTCCAGCTGTTTGCTTAGAAATTCTAGGGACAAGAAGGAGACCTGCGTCTTGTGACCATAGCGTACGTTGTAGGTATGTACGGCAGGACCAAATCGGAGAGATAGGTAGGAGCAAGCCTATGTAATGCTTTGTAGGTTAGCAGTAAAACCTTGAAATCAGCCCTAACAGGCTAGTGTGTGTCAGTTTGTAACTTTTTTCCATGAGGCTCTAAAAAAGTTGAGTAGAGACAGAGAGCGAGAGATAAAGAAATGATTGAAAGAGACAGTGACAGTGAGGGAAAATATGGGAAGGGAGGAGAAGAGTAACTGTGACAGAGAAGGAAAGCCTTCCCTTTCCTCAATCTCTGAGCGGTGAAGCAAGAGGCTAATGAATCTTGTATGTTGATGGCTGTGTGGCAGATGGTGACGAGGGCTGGGCCGATATCCGCATGCGTCAGCACAAACCCTTTCTGCAGCGTCATCATCGCTGCCCACAGGCTCCCGTCAGGTCCCCCAAGATAGAGCCGCACTGTGACATTGCACCGGTCTGTTGGAATCTCTCTATCTCTCTCGCTTGCTCTCTTTCTCAGACACACTCATACCCTGTCATTCACTCTTCCCCAAGGGAATTTTGACTGCAGAGGTCTGTAGGGACAAAGACACAGGGGCCTTTAGCTCCACTGGTTTGAACAGTCAACCGTGTGCTTTCAGCATGGCAGACCATTTCTGTCAGTGTGTGGGTTACAGTATTCAAGACTGCATTAGCATCTGTGGGTGTGTTAGCACATGAGTGTGTGCGAGAGGGAGTGTGTATAAGCTGTATGTGTGATGGGTGTGTTTCATCAAATAGCACTAGAGAAGTAGGGTTACATTTGTCAGTAGTGGCTCAGAGACTTGACAATCTCTCACACACTCTCCTCTGTGTAGATTTCCCCCTGTTCCACTACCCCTAGATAACCTCTAAACAGTGTCTGCCTCGTGACCCTATGCTGCATCACAATTACATTTACCGGTATGCACAGGCCCTACCCTTGCTATAGGCTATTTCATGAATTTTTTTTAAATAATGTCTCACATCCTTTCCTGCCTATTTGTCCAACCAGATGCATTACAACACAGTATGAACCAGTCGTATCTAACATAGCCCCTCCTCAACACAAGTAATACGCATCTTTTCGTGATGTGTGTTTTGTCCTATATTTTTTTTTTTTCATTCCCCGTCCCCGCAGGAGGCCTTTTGCATTTTGGTAGGCCGTCATTGTAAATAAGAATTTGTTCTTAGTTAAATAGAGGTTAAATTAAAAAATCTAAATAAATGAACCCCCTTTCCCAAAGCCTCTTTTATGAGTTCTCAGGCCTAATGGGAGGATGACATCATCTTGGACAGGGCCCGGTTTCCCAAAAGCATCTTAAGGCTAAGTTCATCGTTAGAAGCTTTTGTAGGAGCGTCGTTAAATCTCCGAGCTGTTTCCCAAAGCGGTGTTATTAACTCTGAACATGAAAACCCTCGTAATCTAACGCCTGTCTCCGACCACTCGTAGAACAGCTAAGTGTGTTGTTAGATGCTTTTTTGCCCTCCCGCGTCACTTTATACACAGAAGATCTCCGCTAAACATAAAATCTCATTGGTTTATCAGTCTCTCTGTGACCTTCTATAACTTCAGAACAAAGTTGATTACAAATACAAAGTTGCCAATGTCTTTGCAATTGATAGAAACAAGCGATTTATAAAAATATGTTTCAAATGAAAACCAAGGTGACTGCGTTAAAATATAAGCAGTAGGCTATAGGCCTATTTCAGTCCTATTGAAATAGATTACATGTTCAATAAATGTAGTTATATTCTGCTACTTGTAGGCTACTGTCTGTAATTTGTCCCAATATATTTAATGTGTAGCCTAACGTGCCAAATTAGGGATTGAGTACATTTTTATTGGGTAAGCATTAGAATAAGCTGCCTCAAGGTGGTAATATCTCTCTAGGAGCTGAAACGTCATCAGTATTGCAAAATAATTATCATTTTAAATCAAGATTTGAATGAGAGCAACACTGCCTTTCTTTTGATCCCATCGGTATCGATACATGCTCCAACGACACCCTTACAACCATTCTCTCTACGTGGTGTTTTGGGAAAAGCATGTTACATCTTCGGCCGTTATAGGAAAGATGCATCTTTAAAACACTTGTAAGTTCCATTGCTATCGTGTAACCGGGCCCTGGACTGTAATGAAAGGATCAGTATGCCTGCCTGTTGTATCTAGGGTGCATGAGTTGAATCAGCCCTGTCCTGTTAACTGTTGGTGTGTTGACTGACATTGGTTTCACCTCATTATGATTTTGACTGCAAGAGCAGGGAGTTCTGAAAATTGATTTCACAATTTTTGTTTCTACATCAATGATCCATATTACAAAAACTGCAGGGATTAGATTGTGTGTTTTGGCACAGTGGCACCAGGCTTAAAAGAAAATAACACTCAGACTATATTTTGGTTTTTGTTTCATTAGTCCACTGTTGATACGGTCCCAAAATGTTTTGCAGCAATCAAGTTTTCAGGATATAGAACTTTCAAAATACAGAAAGACACAGTATGGTGCTTTTTACCTCATTTGAAAATTCTATATCTTGAAAACTTGATTACTGACATGTAAAAATTTGGGACTGTTATCAACAGTGGACCAATGAAACTAATACCAAAATATATATTTTTCGTGGAATTTTCATTTTAAGGTCTTTGTAGACTGTAATATTTTAGCCGTCTTATGCCACGTTTTGCATAAGGGCCTTGCCCAAGAGCACATCGACAGAGCTTTGTCGGCTCGGGGATTCGAATCAGCAACTTTTCAGTTACTGGCCCAATGCTCTAACCCAGGGCTGCCCAACTCTCTTCCTGGAGATGTACTGTCTTGTAGGTTTTCAGTCCAACCCTAATTTAGCATATCTGATTCAGCTAGTTAAGGTCTTGTTGAGCAGGTAATTAGAAGAATCAGGTGTGTTAAATTAGGATTGGACTGAAAACCCACAGGACTGTAGATATCCAGGAAGAGGGTTGGGCAGCCCTGCTCTAACCGCTAGGCTACCTGCCGCTGACACATGCTCAGATCAAATACACCGCTGCAGTTGACGCAGCCTACGTCGGCAGACATAGCCTCTCAAGCCAATCGCAGAATGTGACGACAGAACGGAAGCAATTCATACAATCTGGCCAGGTTGATATCAAGATTTTAATTTGGTAACATCGTACAGTGTGATGTGATAATTGTAAAAGACTGAATCTGACATAGTCTGTAAAGACCTTAAGGGTGATTGAAAGGTGGTGTTCAGCTACTGGACTGTTAGCATGATGAGTGGTGGTTTGATTTCTATTCAATTACATTTACATTTAAGGGGCTTTATTGGCATGGGAAAGCTATGTTTACATTGCCAAGGCAAGTGAAATAGATAATAAACACTTCGTGAAATAAACAAACAAAAAATGTACAGTAAACATTACACTTACAAAAGTTCCAAAATAATAAAGACATTTCAAATGTCATTATGTCAAAATACAGTGTTGTAATGATAAAGTACAAAAGGGAAAATAAATAAACAGAAATATAGGTTGTATTTACAATGGTGTTTGTTTTTCACTGGTTGCCCTTGTGGCAACAGGTCACAAATCTTGTTGCTGTGATGGCACACTGTGGTAATTCACCTAGTAGATATGGGAGTTTTTCAAAATTGGGTTTGTTTTCAAAGTATACATTTGGCAGGAGGTTAGGAAGTGCAGCTTATTTTCCACCTCATTTTGTGGGCAGTGTGCACATAGCCTTTCTTCTCTTGAGAGCCAGGTCTGCCTACGGCGGCTTTTCTCAAAAGCAAGGCTATGCTCACTGAGTCTGTACATAGTCAAAGATTTCCTTAATTTTGGGTCAGTCACAGTGGTCAGGTATTTTGCCACTGCGTTGTTATCTCTTCTCCCCCCACGATGTTCCCCTCTGCTTTTGTGGATGTGTCGTACCATCTAGAGCAGGCTGCTGTGCATTGTGTGTAGAGTATAAAGAAATAGCGGAAGAGGAGAGAAGGAAGAGTTAAAAATCCCACAGCTCAACTGCCCTCCCACACTGTGAACCAGTGCTGCCTGCCTCTCAGTCAGACCTGTTAAGTCATCAAATCTATATCTAATCTAATTGTATTTGCTTCGTTAACCACAGGTGTAGACTGACAGTGAAATGCTTACTTGAGGGCCATTCCAAACAATGCAGAGAGAAAAATATAGAAAAATAATAACATGAGGAATAAATACACAATCAGTAACGATAATCTGACTTCATACAGTATTCAGACCCTTTGACCTTTTCCACATTTTGTTATGTTACTGCCTTATTCTAAAATGGATGAAATTGTTTTTTTAACTCATCAATCTACACACAATATACAGTGGGGCAAAAAAGTATTTAGTCAGCCACCAATTGTGCAAGTTCTCCCACTTAAAAAGATGAGAGAGGCCTGTAATTTTCATCATAGGTACACTTCAACTATGACAGACAAAATGAGAAAAAAAAATCCAGAAAATCACATTGTAGGATGTTTAATGAATTTATTTGCAAATTATGGTGGAAAATAAGTATTTGGTCACCTACAAACAAGCAAGATTTCTGGCTCTCACAGACCTGTAACTTCTTCTTTAAGAGGCTCCTCTGTCCTCCACTCGTTACCTGCATTAATGGCACCTGTTTGAACTTATTATCAGTATAAAAGACACCTGTCCACAACCTCAAACAGTCACACTCCAAACTCCACTATGGCCAAGACCAAAGAGCTGTCAAAGGACACCAGAAACAAAATTGTAGACCTGCACCAGGCTGGGAAGACTGAATCTGCAATAGGTAAGCAGCTTGGTTTGAAGAAATCAACTGTGGGAGCAATTATTAGGAAATGGAAGACATACAAGACCACTGATAATCTCCCTCGATCTGGGGCTCCACGCAGGATCTCACCCCGTGGGGTCAAAATGATCACAAGAACGGTGAGCAAAAATCCCAGAACCGCATTTCACTGTCAGTCTACACCTGTGGTTCTGGGATTTTTGCTCACCGTTCTTGTGATCATTTTGACCCCACGGGGTGAGATCCTGCGTGGAGCCCCAGATCGAGGGAGATTATCAGTGGTCTTGTATGTGACCTAGTGAATGACCTGCAGAGAGCTGGGACCAAAGTAACAAAGCCTACCATCAGTAACACACTACGCCGCCAGGGACTCAAATCCTGCAGTGCCAGACGTGTCCCCCTGCTTAAGCCAGTACATGTCCAGGCCCGTCTGAAGTTTGCTAGAGAGCATTTGGAGGATCCAGAAGAAGATTGGGAGAATGTCATATGGTCAGATGAAACCAAAATAGAACTTTTTGGTAAAAACTCAACTCGTCGTGTTTGGAGGACAAAGAATGCTGAGTTGCATCCAAAGAACACCATACCTACTGTGAAGCATGGGGGTGGAAACATCATGCTTTGGGGCTGTTTTTCTGCAAAGGGACCAGGACGACTGATCCGTGTAAAGGAAAGAATGAATGGGGCCATGTATCGTGAGATTTTGAGTGAAAACCCCCCTCCATCAGCAAGGGTATTGAAGCTGAAACGTGGCTGGGTCTTTCAGCATGACAATGATCCCAAACACACCGCCCGGGCAACGAAGGAGTGGCTTCGTAAGAAGCATTTCAAGGTCCATGAGTGGCCTAGCGAGTCTCCAGATTTCAACCCCATAGAAAATCTTTGGAGGGAGTTGAAAGTCCGTGTTGCCCAGCAACAGCCCCAAAACATCACTGCTCTAGAGGAGATCTGCATGGAGGAATGGGCCAAAATACCAGCAACAGTGTGTGAAAACCTTGTGAAGACTTACAGAAAACGTTTGACCTCTGTCATTGCCAACAAAGGGTATATAACAAAGTATTGAGATAAAGTATTGTTATTGACCAAATACTTATTTTCCACCATAATTTGCAAATAAATTCATTAAAAATCCTACAATGTGATTTTCTGGATTTTTTTCTCTCATTTTGTCTGTCATAGCTGAAGTGTACCTATGATGAAAATTACAGGCCTCTCTCATCTTTTTAAGTGGGAGAACTTGCACAATTGGTGGCTGACTAAATACTTTTTTGCCCCACTGTATAAGGACAAAGCAAAACAGAAATACCTTTATTTACATAAGTATTCAGCCCCTTTGCTATGAGACTCGAAATTTAGCTCAGGTGCATCCTTTTTCCATTGATCAATCAATCAAATGTATTTATAAAGCCATTTTACATCAGCCGATGTCACAAAGTGCTATACAGAAACCCAGCCTAAAACCACAAAGAGCAAGCAATGCAGATGTAGAAGCACGGTGGCTAGGAAAAACTCCCTAAAGGGTGGGAACCTAGGAAGAAACCTCGAGAGGAACCAGGCTCTGAGGGGTGGCCAGTCCTCTTCTGGCTGTGCCGGGTGGAGATTATAACAGTACATGGCCAAGATTTTAAAATGTTCATAGATGACCAGCAGGGTCAAATAATAATAATCACAGTGGTTGTAGAGGGTGCAACAGATCAGCACCTCAGGAGTAAATGTCAGTTGGCTTTCCATAGCCGATCATCCTTGAGATGTTTCTACAACTTGATTGGAGTCCACCTGTGGTAAATTCAATTGATTGGACAATATTTGGAAAGGCACACACCTGTCTATATAAGGTCCCACAGTTGACCGTGCATATCAGAGCAAAAAGCAAGCCATGAGGTCGAAGGAGTTGTCCGTAGAGCTCTGAGACAGGATTGTGTCGAGGGATAGATCTGGGGAAGGGTATCAAAACATTTCTGCAGCATTGAAGGTCCCCAAGAACACAGTGGCCTCCATCATTCTTAAATGGAAGAAGTTTGGAACTGCCAAGACTCTTCCTAGAGCTGGCCACTTGGCCAAACTGAACTATCGAGGGAGAAGGACCTTGGTCAGGGAGGTGACCAAGAACCCGATGGTCACTCTGACAGAGCTCCAGAGTTCCTCTGTGGAGATGGGAGAAGCTTCCAGAAGAACAACCATCTCTGCAGCACTACACCAATCAGGCCTTTATGGTAGAGTGGCCAGACGGAAGCCACTCCTCAGTAAAAGGCGCATGACAGTCCACTTGGAGTTTGCCAAAAGGCACCTAAAGGACTCTCAGACCATGAGAAACAAGATTCTCTGGTCTGATGAAACCAAGATTTAACTATTTGACCTGAATGCCAAGCGTCAGGTCTGGAGGAAACCTGGCACCATCCCTACGGTGAACCATGGTGGTGGCAGCATCTTGCTGTGGGGATGTTTTTCAGCGGCGGGGACTGGGAGACTAGTCAGGATCGAGGGAAAGATGAACGGAGCAAAGTACAGAGAGATCATTGATGAAACAACGACCCCAAGGACAACGACCCTAAGCACACGGCCAGGACAACGCAGGAGTGGCTTCGGGACAGGTGTCGGAATGTCCTTGAGTGGCCCAGCCAGAGCCCGGACTTCAACCCAATGTAACATCTCTGGAGAGACCTGAAAATAGCTGTGCAGTGACACTCCCCATCCAACCTGACAGAGCTTGAGAGGATCTGCAGGGAAGAATGGGAGAAACAACCCCAAATGCAGGTCTGCCAAGCTTGTAGCATCAAGTCTGTACAGAGTACAATTACCAAGTACAGAGTAAAAGGTCTGAATGTGATATTTCAGTATTTGTTTTGTACATTTGCAAAACTGTTTTTGCTTTGTCATTATGGGGTATTGTGTGTATGTTGGTCAGGGAAAAAATTTAATCCATATAAAATAGGTCTTTAATGTAACAAAATGTGGGAAAAGTAAAGTGTGAATACTTCCCGACTGCACTGTATACAGGGTACCAGAACCGGGTCGATGGGGTACAAGGTAATTGAGGTAGATATGTACATATAGGTAGGGGTAAAGTGATTAGGCAACAGAATAGATAACAGTAGCAACAGTGTATGTGATTAATCAAAAGGGTAAATGCAGATAGTCCTAGTATCTATTTGGTGAACTTTTTAGTAGTCTTATGGCTTGAGGGTAGAAAGTGTTCAGGGTCCTGTTGGTTCCAGACTTGGTGCATCGGTATTGCTTCCCGTGCGGTAGCAGAGAGAACAGTCTATGACTTGGGTGGCTGGAGTCTTTGACAATTTTTAGGGCCTTCCTTTGACCCCGTCTGGTATAGAGGTCCTGGATGGCAGGGAGCTCGTCCGCTCTACCCTCTGTAGCTCCTTGCAGTCGGATGCCTAGTAGTTGCCATACCAAGCGTTGAGAGAGCTAGTCAAGATGCTTTCAATGGTGCAACTGTATCCCTTTTTGATGATCTGAGGGCTCATGCTAAATGTTTTCAGCCTCCTGAGTGGGAAGAGGCATTGTCATGCCTTCTTCACGACTGTGTTGGTGTGTGTGTGGACCATATTAATTCCTTTGTGATGTGAACACCTAGGAACTTGAAGTCTCAACCCGCTCCTCTACAGCCTCGTCAATGTGAATAGGGGCGTGCTCAGCCCTCCGTTTCCTGTAGTTCACGATCAGCTCCTATGTCTTGCTGACGTTGAGGGAGAGGTTGTTGTCCTGGCACCCCGCTGCCAGGTCACTGACCCAGGGCTGTGGTCATAACATTTTGTCAGACGGTTATTGTCTAATAAATCAATTTAATATACACCATCACAATAAATCCATTCTTTATTTTGGGCAAGTCTAAAGAAACATGATAGGAAGAAAATGTATTTCAGAAGAACAGAATATGAGTTGGCTTACTGTATGTTATCTGGCTGTACGCTTGTTCATTTAGAAGACAATATATGCTTAGAAGTCTGGTACCATTATTTTATATTATATGATTTTATAGTAAGAAGAATATAATTGAACTTAGCTGAATAAAATAGAAAGGATATTTTTCCCATTCTGGAGCGAGTGCGTATATGAAGTGGCTATGTTGAGTGTAAAAGTGATCATTTTGAACAGGTCCTATATGTTAGTTTTATAGTTATTTTGCAACCAGTTGTGAATGATACAAACCTTAGAATGTCTTAGAAATGAAAACATATGCATGATGCTATAGGCTATCAATGATTTGAGAAAATTGCAAAGAAATCTTGCGATCTGTTCCTTGCCTCAGGCTGCACACACTGTTCTTTCATCAAGTGATCATATTTTCACCCATCAGACTATTCTCAATTTAATATTGTCTTTACTAATATGTCAAATTAGTTTAGATTTAGAATGGCCCGTTATCAAATGGGCAGAAACAGGGGCAGGGGAAATAAGACATGTCATCAGTATTCACTGGAATAGCGAATGTAGGCCGCTTTCCCAATGGCTCGTTTTTCAATCGGCTACTCCGGTTATTTCACTCCATGCATCAACCACTGTTTGAGGAGCATGCAGCCTCTATTCCTCCAAACTCTGTATGCCATGGGCTCTCCAACCCTGTTTCTGCAGATACCCAGTGCTTTATTTGGGAAACCAAGTGAAATCTGTTTGGGAACATTAATAGTAACATGTTACACAACAAAACACATTTAATTCAACTGTTGATGCACTGGAAGAGGGACAATAGAGCCCTGAGTACCAGGCTATTAGCGACCTAATGGTCGTGAGTTGGGCACTACCATATTTAGATGGGATGGCTGGGAGCCATATACGACCACAGTTTCTGCTATTGGGGGGAGCGTTATGGTTACGCAATGCTGGGGTAATCAGTAGTGGATGCTCTGGGTTCTCTCCCCAGGTTAGGCCTCAGGAGAATGGGGAAATGGGATTGGATCAGTGGAAACAATCTAAAGGCTGGTTTACAGTCAGTCTATCGACATTTTTGTAGACAATTGTCATAACGACATCATGAACATTCTATTGTAGTCCGACATCAAACTTGTATTTATAAAAAAGTATAAAGACAAAACAACAGCCTCTGCATGACATCAGTAGCCTGGTGCTCCAAATAGCATACTTTCTCTATTTTAACACCAATAAACATATATGTTTGGACATTTATAAGTGAATGTGAACAAGGGACAATGTGCAAATGTACAAAGTTTTGATGCATGCAATACTGGCTCTTCAGCAGCATGTCTACTTGCTGTGTCTGTGTGGAGTCTGGGGTCACTAAGGCAATGGGCCTGCCTGCTCTGCTTTGCGAAGAGGGGAGAATCAGACAGGCCTGGAATGGGGAGAAGAAAAATCAAGTAAATCAAAATAGCAGTGGCAGCTGTACAAATAACTAATCCAAAGGGCTTTTCCTTCCAAACAAGGTAACGCCACGTCATCTTATTAATTCAACCACTAGCAAGTTAAACTAGGGCTCGTGTTAATGCATAATGCTGCGTTTTTTATGCAGGAAAAAAATATAAAACGTTAAAGAAATATCTTGCTGCGTTTTGTAAACACATCTAAAATGCTTCTTATTGTGATTTCTGCTCGGCATCAGACTCCTGTGCATCAGTTGCACTTTTTCACTGGGATGAAAATTTAGGAACGGGAGTTCTATCAGCAGACAGCGCTTCCACTGATGTGGAGCTTCTTTTCTCTGGTGCTGTTCTCAGTGTAGCCAGCCTATTTTTCTCAGGTAAAATGCAAGATTAACTTTAAGCAAAACATTAGGAAATGTAGCTGGCTACATTCTTTCTATGATAGGCCTAAACATTATGATGGCCATACATCGTTTTTGCAAAAAATACCTTGCTTTTCCATTTTAAGCTCATTTACTTGTGTGACTGCCAGCCAAATAGCATTGCACTTCTGTTTTCATCTGATGAAAATGACACTGTTTTATGCCGAATGTATTGCACTATAGTTACACCTCCCTGATCATTTTATTGAAGCAAAAAAACACTGTTGACTTTCAATATAAAATGCAACCCTTGTCAATACACAGCTGGAAACACCTGCTCCTGTTTCTCCTGTTGTGACATTTACAAACAAACACGTGACTGGCTCAACTGTGCTGGGGAACTAAGTAAGCTTCATAATGTAAAATAATGTGGTGAAATAAGTGAAATAAGAACGTGATCTGCTTTATCCCCTAATGCATTGCACAAGTTGACTGCAGGTATTTACGTAAAAAATTGCTACACATATTAAATGGTATTGAAAAACTTAAAAGAAAGTTTTGATGGTATTGAAAGAGCATCATGTGGCTATTTCCAAATACCCCGGCATACGGTATACACGGTATACCGCACAAGCCTACTTTAACTGTTCAGCGATCTTACCATTATGTCTCTCTTCTCATCCACAGGCAACATCGATGAGGACGCAGCAGTGAACTGACGAGTCACACATAGAAACCACCCAGTCCCTCCCACCACCAGCCCCCCTCCCCTCCCTCTGTCCCTCTCCCCTTTTCCTGGCCCCTCTCCTCCACCCCAGACTCACCATGCTGATCAAGGAGTACCGGATCCCAATGCCAATGAGCGTGGACGAGTACCGCATCGCCCAGCTCTACATGATCCAGGTGAGGCCAACAGACACACGCTCCACCTGTAACTCCTGACCCCTCACCTCCAGGTCAACACTTCCACCCCAGAGTTCAATAGAACACTCACTGGACAACAAATCTGTAGTGGAGTGGAGGGGGAGGTTTTGTAATACAGGGGATTTTCTACCGCGGTTGGTCATTAAAGTGCTCAATTATACATTGATTGGTCACACAGTGTTTAATGTTGGGATACAGCCTGGTTCCCAAACTGGTGGCCCGCGCTGAAAAATGTTGTACCCCAAAGTTTTCTGAGCAAAAATAAATAAGTAATAACTTTTTGGGTGGTTTAATTTTCTTTGTTTGACATAAAATACTGTAAACACACCAGGAAATCAACTCTAAGTGATTTTCATTTAAGAAATCTGTTCCCAAGTATTCCCGCACATAATAGAGAGACACGTGATCGTATTCAAATGTAAGCAAGGTTTTAAAATATTTTTTTTGTCAACAAATGATTTGTTATTTTGTTCCGGCCCCCGACCATCCACTCAAGTTAAGTCGTCCCGCGGCTGAATCTAGTTGATGATCCCTGGTATACAGGAACAATAGGAGCTGTGTACTGATGGATTATCTCTCCCTCACTCCCTCCCTCCCTCCCTCCCTCCCTCAGCTGGGTGTGTGTTTTGTCCAGGGAGGGAGGGGTACTCTGCTACTCTCTTACAGCCTGCAGAAACTGCTGTGACGTGAAAGCCGCCAGTCTGAAGCTGCTAGGAAAGACCATACTCCCCCGGGAGGAATGTCTCTAATGGATTAATTTGTTCTGTTGTTTATTTAGACGCCAGAAATATTTTGCTTGTAGGCACTAGGTAGGGATGATGAAGAAGCTGCTAACACAGGATATTGAGAATCTCAATCAACACTCCTCTGAATTATCTTATGTCTACTATTCAGGCTGATTTAACTGCAGCTGTTCCTACTTAGCTGCATTACATGTAGCCAGCCCAGCCCTCTTCCCCTGCCTACCACTGTACACTAAATACAGTTTGTAAAGTTTGCATTATCCTCGGGTGTACAGCACTGGCCACTAATCCGGTTGAGCTGCATTTCCTTCTAAATGGGTTTGAACATGGTCATGTGAACAGACATGCCCCAAGGCAGTCATAAAAGTTGTGTCCCTGCCTTGTTAGTGCTTTGTCAGTACTGTATTAAGGGTGTTGGGTACTGTATGGACTTGTACTAGCCTGTTTTAATAGAACTGGATCAGAGGAAGGGCTTTGACACTAGAAGGAAGAGGGGCTGATCAGTCATTTCCACAATTGGGGTTGAGCTCCAGAGCCATTGATTCTGGCCCAGTTCCATAGGTACTTGTGAACCTCAGCAAAGTGAACAGAGGGAGAATCCAAAAGGATAGAGTGTTGACAAGCAGGCTGAGGCAGGCAAGGGAGGAAGGATGGTGTTAAATTGACCTGTTGGATTAGTGACCCATAGTTACTTTCCCCTTTTCCACCTTTTCAGGTTGCACAGCAAAATATTTAGGCGCATATACGAGTAAAATGGTCACACTGTAGAGCACTGTTACCATGGCAACCATGACGTCAGCAGCATGCCGGCAGGTTTTGTTAGAGAGAGAGAGAGAGAGAGAGAGCGTGTGAGAGAGGCGAAGAAACGGTGAGGAGAAGAAACCGAGAGCGTGAGGGGAAGAGTTAGAGATGGAGCGGAAGAGGGGAGGATAGAAACAGAGAGGGAAATATATTTTAGGGAGAGTAGGAGAGGCAGGGTGTGGATGGATACCCTGTCTTCATTACTGCATGTTACCAGGGCAACCCCAGGCAGAATTCCTGCCCCTGATTTATCCCCAGTGTAACCATGGTGGCTCAAGCTTGGACCTCTCAGCGTATGACCTTTGCTTTAAGAACTCATGAGGAGAGAGGCCAGGAATACTGGGAAAAATGGGTTTTGTACTTCAAAATTCAAAGATGATGAACGTATGATGTGTGCTGTACCTGCCAGACCTTTTTTGTTGTTCTTTAACTGTATTTGTATTATCTTTGTGTTCTTCAATAAAAACATAGAAAAAAAAGAAAAAAATACCATGAGCCTCTCAGTATAATTGTAACGGCTGGTGCTCTCCTCATCCTCAGATGAGGTGAGGAGAGAAGGATCTTCAGACCAAAACGCAGCTTGAGGGAAATAAGCCATCCTTTTATTTACACGACGATGGCAACACGAAACACAAAACACTTTCAAAACTACAAAACAAGAAAACGACGTTGACGAAACCTGAACATAAACTTACATAACTAAACATAAACTCACGTACAGGAAACAGACGACATCGAAACGAAACGAAACAAACAAACGCTACAGTCCCGTGTGGCACGAACATACATACTGACACAGGAGACAATCACCCACAACGAACACTGTGACAACGCCTACCTAAATATGACTCTTAATTAGAGGAACGCCAAACACCTGCCTCTAATTAAGAGCCATACCAGGTAACCCAAAACCAACACAGAAACAGAAAACATAGAATGCCCACCCAACCTCACGTCCTGACCAACTAACACACATAACAACTAACATAAATAGGTCAGGAACGTGACAATAATGAAGAGCTTCTCTGTACTGTATGATTGTCTTCACTCCAGCAGGCCAGACTCCTCCTGACTCCATGTTCCACACTGCTGTCTCTTGTTTACCTTTAAACCTTATCACGCTGCCTCCTAAATTGATAGTTAATTGTGAATGTATTATCGCGACTGTGATTTGCAAAGATATCACAAACGCAGGGTGTAAGTTAAATTAAGTGGGCACTTTCTCTCTCACTCTCTCCCTCCCCTTCCAGCATTTATTCACCACCCACCATTTTGTTCTTCCAGTTTCCCTGATCGGATGTAATGAGGGTTATGCCAGTCAATACAGCCGGCCAGGTAGTTATGAGGAAGCTGAACAGATAGATTACAGACAGACTGTCCTCTATATTTAGTCCTTCCTGAATAACTTCATGTAATGTAGCTTCCTTTCTGAATGTAATTTATCCTTTAGTAACCATACCTCTCTCGGTCAGTTTGGGTTTAACTCCTGGAAACATGTCAAACCAATGAGGAAAGAGACATAAATAGAAATAGCAATGGAATGCCCCTGCCTGCATTCCCTTTCTCTTCACCTTTTTTTCAGTTCAGTTTTGTTTGGAGACCCTTTATGGTTTGCACACAGATCCAAGCAAAACATTAGGCCTATTCCCTAAGGGGAGGGCTGAGCCGTGGCCTGGGATTTTTAATCTTCCTGATGGTTTCTTGTGAGCTGCAGAGCACCAAGAGCCAGCCTCTGGCAGGAGGTTAGGATTGATACTGGCCAGTGGCACCCGGGCTTGCAGGCCACAGGCACCTGTCAGCAGGATAATGAAGTGCCTTGCATGTGTGTGAGTGTGCGTTTCTGTGTGTGGGTGTGTACAAACTACAGTATGTTTGTGTAAGCGTCTGGCTGTGTCTATATATGGGCGTGCGTGTGTGTGGCTATGCGCACATAGGCCTATACTGTATGCGTTGCAGAGTGTTTTTGAGCATCTGCTTGTGTTTGTGTGTATATTTGTGTGTGTGTGTGTGTATTGTGTGCTTCTGCAGTCAGTCAGTCAGTCAGTGTCTGTGCTGTGTCTGAGGAGCTTTGTCCGGCTGTTGAGAGCAGGGTAGGTGGCTAATGAACAACCTGTCAAAGGTAATGGGGGCTGGAGGGGTGGATGCCTCGCCGCACACATCTCCCCACTACCTCACTGATTCACTGTCTGCTGTCCTGTTCTCCCTCTCCCTACTGTTGTCCCTCTCCCTACTGTTCTCCCTCTCCCTACTGTTGTCCCTCTCCCTCCTGTTCTCCCTCTCCCTACTGTTGTCCCTCTCCCTCCTGTTGTCCCTCTCCCTCCTGTTGTCCCTCTCCCTCCTGTTGTCCCTCTCCCTCCTGTTGTCCCTCTCCCTCCTGTTGTCCCTCTCCCTCCTGTTGTCCCTCTCCCTCCTGTTGTGCCTCTCCCTCCTGTTGTCCCTCTCCCTCCTGTTGTCCCTCTCCCTCCTGTTGTCCCTCTCCCTCCTGTTCTCCCTCTCCCTACTGTTCTCCCTCTCCCTCCTGTTGTCCCTCTCCCTCCTGTTGTCCCTCTCCCTCCTGTTGTCCCTCTCCCTCCTGTTGTCCCTCTCCCTCCTGTTGTCCCTCTCCCTCCTGTTGTCCCTCTCCCTACTGTTGTGCCTCTCCCTACTGTTGTGCCTCTCCCTCCTGTTGTCCCTCTCCCTCCTGTTGTGTCTCTCCCTCCTGTTGTGTCTCTCCCTCCTGTTGTGTCTCTCCCTCCTGTTGTGTCTCTCCCTCCTGTTGTCCCTCTCCCTCCTGTTGTCCCTCTCCCTCCTGTTGTCCCTCTCCCTCCTGTTGTCCCTCTCCCTACTGTTCTCCCTCTCCCTCCTGTTGTCCCTCTCCCTCCTGTTGTCCCTCTCCCTCCTGTTGTCCCTCTCCCTCCTGTTGTCCCTCTCCCTCCTAGAGCATTATGTAAAAGCTGGTAGTAGCTAAGGTATTACATGCACATGTAATATTGACTCGCTGGTATTAACTCAGACTGTCTGGGAACGTCATACTGTAGTCCTTGCCCTTACCCTCACGTTTTCACCATCCTCAGCACATGGACTCTGTTCCCTAGTGTACCTTTAGCACGCCTGTTTGCCTTGTTTCTACATAAGCAGGAAGCCTCTCCCTGGTGGATCCCACTGCGTGATGTTTGAAAAGTAAAGTCATCAAACCATTAAGTCCCCTATGACGTCTCCTTCCAGCCCCCTCCCCTCCCCCATTACTGTGGTGTACCTGGAATGTAAATATGGGAAAGGTGTGTTTCACTGAGCTGGATCGGCAGCTTTCCTGACTTAGCAGTGTACGTCAACAGCATGTCTTGGTGATTCACCTATTCTGTTGAAGCTAAATGACAACATCCTCTGTGTTTAAATTCATAAAAATAACATTTGTTTTGGTTTTTAAATCAAATTTTATTTGTCACATGCGCCGTGAAATGCTTACTTACAAGCCCTTAACCAACAATGCAGTTTTAAGAAAAATACGCTTTAAGAAAGTATTTAAATAGACAAACAAATTATAAAAAAGCAACAATAAAATAACAGTAACTAGGCTATATACAGCGGGTACCGGTACAGAGTCAATGTGCTGGGGCATAGGTTAGTTGAGGTAATTGAGATAATATGTACATGTAGGTAAAGTGACTATGCACAGATAATAAACAAAGAGTAGCAGCAGCATAAAAATGGGTGTGTGTGGGGGGTCAATGCAGATAATCCAGGTAGCCATTTTCTTGACTTGTTTTTGTCTTCACATCAGGGTGCTTCACCTGACCTCCCTTGTTTAACCTCGTTTCAGTCCTCAGTTGACCTTTGACCTATGCTGCCTCACCTAACCCATAACTGTATTGTGATCTAAACAGAAAAAGAGTCGGGATGAGACCTGTGGCGAGGGCAGCGGAGTGGAGATCTTGGAGAACAAGCCGTATGAGAACGGCCCAGGGGGAATCGGACAGTACACCCACAAGGTTTACCATATCGGCATGCACATCCCCAGCTGGTTCTGCTCTATCCTGCCCAAGGCAGCGCTCCGGGTGGAGGAGGAGTCCTGGAACGCCTACCCCTATACCCGCACAAGGTGTGAGACTATTGCCCCCACACAGGAGTACCACCCTTACAACCCCCCCTTCAGGAGTAGCACCCTTACACCCCCCCCTTCAGGAGTACCACCCTTACACCCCACCCCCTTCAGGAGTACCACCCTTACACCCCACCCCCTTCAGGAGTACCACCCTTACACCCCACTCCCTTCAGGAGTACCACCCTTACACCCCTCCCCACACAGGAGTACCACCCTTACCCCCCCCCCCCTCTTCAGGAGTACCACCCTTACACCCTCCACACAGGAATACCACCCTTACACCCCCCACACACAGGAGAACCACCCTTACACCCCCTCACACACAGGAGAACCACCCTTACACCCCCCACACACAGGAGTACCACCCTTACACCCCCCACACACAGGAGAACCACCCTTACACCCCCTCACACACAGGAGTACCACCCTTACTCCCCCCCTTCAGGAGTACCACCCTTATACCCCCCCTT
Organism: Salvelinus fontinalis; assembly: GCF_029448725.1. NCBI lineage: Eukaryota > Metazoa > Chordata > Actinopteri > Salmoniformes > Salmonidae > Salvelinus > Salvelinus fontinalis. The sequence goes on from NC_074692.1 coordinate 20,935,237, forward strand.
CAGGAGTACCACCCTTACACCCCCACCACACAGGAGTATCACCCTTACACCCCCCTCACACAGGAGTACCACCCTTACACCCCCCCCCCCACACACACACACAGGGGTACCACCCTTACACCCCCCCACACACAGGAGAACCACCTTTACACCCCCCCACACACAGGAGAACCACCCTTACACCCCCCCACACACAGGAGAACCACCTTTACACCCCCCCACACACAGGAGAACCACCCTTACACCCCCCCCACACACAGGAGAACCACCCTTACACCCCCCCACACACAGGAGAACCACCTTTACACCCCCCCACACACAGGAGAACCACCTTTACACCCCCCCACACACAGGAGAACCACCTTTACACCCCCCCACACACAGGAGAACCACCTTTACACCCCCCCCACACACAGGAGAACCACCTTTACACCCCCCCACACACAGGAGAACCACCTTTACACCCCCCCACACACAGGAGAACCACCTTTACACCCCCCCCCACACACAGGAGAACCACCTTTACACCCCCCCCCCATACACAGGAGAACCACCTTTACACCCCCCACACACAGGAGAACCACCCTTATACAGCAGCCCCTACAGTACAGTTGGTGAGACCGTTTACTCTAAGCTTATACCCATGCCGATAGTTTGAGCTGTCTGATGGGTTGTTCTCAACATCAAATCTTATCCATAGTGGAGTGATTGTTTATCCAATCTGCCCCTTCAGGAAAATACTTAGCCAAGTAAAGAGCCAAGCAAAGCTAAAAGATTCCAGAGCAGTTATCAGAACACTGCAGAGCGTGCCAACCAAGACATGGGCAGTCATCCAGTCAGCAGCTCTGCTAGCCAGCCTATCGTTAGGAGTTGATGACCCCATAGACTTATGGTGCGTTTGTTTGTCTGTCTGTCTGGGGCCTGGGCAGAGCTACAGGCGTGAGGCTGCTGAAATGAGAAGCGCCCCTTGAAAACACTGTCAAGGTATTGATAGACTGGAGCCGTCTGCATCAAAGCAGTGACAGCTCTGCTGCAGACGACAGATGGGCTAACAGCTCTCCACCTCGCCTGGAGCCAGAGACAGAGTGTGAGGGTGAGAAAGATCTAGAGTGACAGACATAAACAAAGACGAACAGTAGTTAGCTCTTGCCAGGTAGACATTTTTTAGACTTGCCCATCATTTAACCCAGAACCTACTAAATAACAGAGACATTGGCAGGTAGCATAGTGGTTAAGAGCATTGAGCCAGTAAGTGAAAGGACGCTGGTTCAAATCCCATAGACGACTAGGTGAAACATCTGTCTGTGCTTTTGAGCAAGGCACTTAACCCTAATTGCTCCTGTAAGTTGCTCTGGATAAGAGCGCCTGCTAAATGACTGAAATGTTTCCACCATACACAAAGTATTTTTCTATGGGGATATACTGTGTCCAGGTCAACATATTGTGCTTATTTATTACTGACGCCTCTCAGCTTACTCTCCTCTCTCCTCCAGGTATACATGTCCCTTTGTTGAGAAGTTCTCCATTGACATTGAGACGTACTACAAGCCAGACACAGGAAACCAGCCAGACGTCTTCAACATGTCCCCAGCCGAGAAGAGGCTAAGGACTCTGGGTAAGGTGGTGCCAGTATGGGACAAATAGGGGGATATTAGAAGGACAATAGAGCCTCAGACCACATTGACAGCACTGTTAGATGATGGTGATGATTTCTCCTCACTATGGACAACTTTCAACTACCTGCAGCAGTAAAGTCAAAATGACAGGTCTAGGTTAGTGGTCTTGTTTGAATAGCCATGGTTATTGTTAAGGGCTTCCTGATGCATGACCTCCACCAGAGTTAGAATGAAGCTCCTGGGCTCACACAGCAGCCAGTAGAGTAGAGGCCCACTGGTGGCCGTTTGCTTCCACTTTTTTCCACATTTTGTTGTGTTACAGTCTGAATTTAAATTGGATTAAATTGTGATTTTGTGTTACTGGCGTAAACAAAATACCCCATAATGTCAAAGTTGAATAATGTTCTTTTATTTTTACAAATAAAAAAAATTAAGCTTAAATGTCTTGTCAAGTATTCAAACCCTTTGTTATCACAAGCCTAAGTTAGTTCAGGATTCTAACATGTATTGACTCAGGGGGCTGAATACTTATGTAATCAAGATGTATTAGTGTTTTATATAAGAAGCAGTGCGGCTTGGTTGGGTTGTGTTTCAGAGGATGCACGGCTCTCGCCCTTCGCCTCTCCCGAGTCCGTACGGGAGTTTCAGCGATGAGACAAGATTGTAACCACCAATTGGATACCACGAAATTGGGAGAAAAAGGGGTAAAAAAAAAAAAAAGAACTACTGAATTTATTTAAGCACCATAGATCACAGCGGGACGAAACCTAAACGCTGTTGTGCTCAAAATATATCTTCATAAACAAAAAGGCACAGGGTGAACCCAAAGTGCAAAATATAAAGTACTCAGGAAATAGTAGGAGAGATTCCTCTCAGTAAAACAAGTAACATTTACAATGGCCGACAATGACAAATGGCAGAGGGAGTATATATACAGTGATAGAGTGGGGATTGGAACCAGGTGTGTGTAATGATGATGAGATAAGTCCGGGGTTGATGAGTGAAGGGCGTTTGCCAGCAGTAGGTTCAGCAGGAACTAGAAAGCCTGCGACGCCGAACGCCTGAGCTGGACAGGAGGGGGAGCCAAAGCGAAGGCTGGTTTGACAGATGTGAATACTTTCTGAAGGCACCTTAAATGTTATTTGTGGCACATGTTGAAGTCAGACTCTCTCTTGCAGACCCCATCGACATTGTCAAAGATCCCATCACTCCACATGAGTACTTACAAGAGGAGGACCCTCGAATCTACAGGTCAGACAAGACCAAGAGAGGGCCTCTGCAGGAGGACTGGATCGAGGAGTACAACAACAACCCGGGGAAGACGCCCATCATGTGTGCTTACAAACTGTGCAAGGTGGAGTTCCGCTACTGGGGCATGCAGTCCAAGATTGAGCGCTTCATCCATGATGTAGGTGCGTATGAGATGGGATGAGCCATTGGAAGAGTAGTTTGAACAATACCTTAATATATCCCTGCTCGGTGCGGGCAATATGAGTGCTTGGTCCAAGGAGCAGTAGTGTTTCCATACTACAGGCATGCTGCTGCTGACTTGTTTAGCTAGTAAACGTCAGCTGACATCGTGTCAAGATGTTAGAGGTGGCGGCCTGATGGGATGCCCTGATGTTTTACATTTACATTTTACATTTAAGTCATTTAGCAGACGCTCTTATCCAGAGCGACTTACAAATTGGTGCATTCACCTTATGACATCCAGTGGAACAGCCACTTTACAATAGTGCAGTTTTCTAGTGCTGTCTGTCCAAACTCTCTCCCTCCCCTTTCCCAGGGCTGAGGAAGGTGATGGTGCGGGCCCACCGGCAGGCCTGGTGCTGGCAGGATGAGTGGTACGGCCTGACCATCGAGGACATCAGGCAGCTGGAGCTGGAGACCCAGTTAGCCCTGGCCCAGAAGATGGCCCATTTCAGCCAAGCAGAGGAGGCCACCGAGGCCAATGGAGCTGTTTCATCCCCAGACAAGAATCAGGAGGTCAAAGATACCATCAACTCTTTAGAAGCTGAGGAGGTGGTCAGTGCAGGGGGCGGGGGAGACACTCTCCAAACAAAACGAGCAGGGCTCACCAAGCAGTGGTCCACCTCCTCGCGATCCTCCCGCTCATCAAAGAGAGGAGGTGAGATGTTTGAGCTCAATCGTCTGTATCTGTGTGGAGGTATTGGACTGTTTGTTAAGTTCATGTTTTAAGTATCCCTATATTCCTGTTATTACGAAGCTATCACAGAGTGCGCATGAAGTCTTGTCGTTGATGGACCTGGCCTTGAGTGTAATGGCTACTTGTAGTGTGTTCATATAGTATAGTAAACTTTGTTAAACTGGAACCTTGTCGTTGTGTCATTTCGAGTTAACATTGGTAGCAGAGGATGGTTTCTAACTACAATGTGCCACCTCGCTTCGACGAGAAGAGGTCGTACGAAAGTTGGAAAAATGAACTTGGAATCTGGACATGCGTTACTAATCTGGACGCGAAAAAGCAAGCACTTGCGGTGGTATTATCGCTGGAGGGAAGAGCGAGAGATACAGCACTGGAAATATCCGTTGAGGATTTGAACAAGGATGACGGTATGGGAACTTTGATCACAGCACTGGATTCTGTATTTCTTAAAGAAGAGAAAGACCGTGGCATATAAGAGGCATATTCAAACTTTGACAGTGTTACGAGAGATATTTCGGTTGCAATGACAGACTACATCATTGATTTCGAACAGAGGTACAATAGAATGCGCAAGTACGACATGGTTCTCCCGGATGCAGTGTTAGCGTTCAAGTTGCTAAACACTGCCTGTCTAGATGGTAGGGAGAAACAGTTGGCTTTGACTGCTTGTACTATGCTGACTTTTGCAAATATGAAGTCGGCACTAAAAATAATATTTGGTGAAAAGACGTCTGTCGCGCCAATAACAGATGGAATGCAAGTGAGTGACGCAGCATATTACATGGAGCAGCAGAGAAAAGGCGCCAACAAGTCACGTTCTCAAGACAACCAGAAGAGGGCGCCATTTCCCGGCACAAATCCTTTGGACAAATATGGAAGGAGATCGAAATGTGCTATTTGTCAAAGCACTTACCATTGGGTTAAAGACTGTCCTCATAAAAATGAACAAGTTAAACTAACAGAGGAAAATGTAAACACAGAGATAGAGCAGTGTAACATTACACTGTTTTCAAATGAATCTGATACTGAGATTTTTATAGTTGAATCCTTAGGATCTGCTGTGATTGATACTGCATGTACACGGACAGTGTGTGGTGCAAAATGGCTTGATAGCTATGTCAGTGAACTAAATATGAAAGAAGTACAAAATATGATTGACACACCAAGCAAAAGAGCTTTCAAATTTGGAGATGGGAGAATTGTCCATTCTACCAAGAGAGTTAAGATACCAGCAAAAATTGGTCAGACTAAGTGTCACATTGAAACAGAGGTGGTCCCTACAGATATCCCCTTACTATTAAGCAAAGCTTCCCTCAAGAAGGCAGAGGCTGTACTAGACATAAAAAATGACAAGGCAGTGATGTTTAAACAACCAGTGACTCTTGAACTTACTACCTCAGGCCACTATTGTGTAAACATTTTAGACAAAGACATCTCACAGAGTCCATGCAAAAATGAGATTCTGACTGACACAGAGCACATGGAGATTCTGACAGTCACAGAGAACATGAGCACTAAAGAAAAACACAAAGTATTGCAAAAGCTTTACAAACAGTTTGGACATGATACAGTTAACACTTCAGAAGTTACTCAGCAGTTCAGGTAATAATGATGATGAGAAGTACGAAACTGGAAACAAAGTGTACTACAAACGAGTTGACTGTCAAGAGTGGAAAGGACCGGGAGTAGTCATTGGTCAAGATGGTGTGGTGATATTTGTGAGGCACGAAGGCATGATCGTCAGGGTGCATCACTCAAGATTGGGGAAATTAAATGATCAACAAGATAGAGGGGCTGTAGCTGAGAATCAGTCTCCTAATGAAAATGACAAAAAGGACACAGTAACAGACACAAACCTACCAGATGTCACATCCAATGATATGGACACTGAAACTGACACAGGAAATGGAGCAGAGACCTTTAACCATGCCACAGGTAATACTATTGAGCGTTCAAATGAGGAAAACATTCAACAACAGCCATATGTGTTAAGAGAACATGGTTGTTCCAATCTGAAAACAGGACTAACTGTTAAATACATGGACAGAGAAAGTGGTATTCCAACTTGCAGTACTCTGAACCAGCTACACTTTCTGGTACAACAGGGTCAGCTGACCTGTCACTTGTAGATAATATCAGAATTGAATCAATGGAAAATCGAGAAACAGAATGACATTCAAAATGATGATGTACTTGAAACAAAGGACGTGTCATTTGACTCAGCTAAGCTAGATGAGCTCAGTAATTGGAGGAAAAATTGAGTGTTTGAGGAAGTCAAAGACATGGGCCAAAAATGCGTCTCAACAAGGTGGGTGTGTACCCTTAAAGAATCCTTAACTGGAATAGTGCCTAAAGCACGTCTAGTGGCTAGAGGTTTTGAGGAGCTGGCTGCTAAAGAACTCCCAAAAGACTCAACGACATGCGCCTCAGAGTCACTCAGATTGCTGATGTCAGTGATCTGCCAGAAAAAATGGAAACTTAATTCCATAGACATCAAATCTGGATTTTTGCAGGGAACAGAGCTGTCAAGGGACATTCACATCCAACCTCCGCCTGAAGCTAAAAGCGAAGGAACACTGTGGAAACTAAAAAAGTGTGTGTATGGACTGGCAGATGGATCGCTCTACTGGTACAACAAAGTCAAGGCAACAATGCTGAATACAGGTGGAAAAATGTCACAAGTGGATCCTGCAGTCTTCTATTGGCTTGATCAAGACTGCAATGTGACTGGAGTACTTGCCTGTCATGTTGAGGACTTTATCTGGGGTGGCTCAGAGACCTTTGCTTCAACTGTGATTCCACCCCTCAAAGCTGTTTTCTAGGTTGGCCGTGAGGAGCATGATCATACATTTTTGTTATGTTGGCATAGAGTTTATTACAGTTGATGGCAAATACTGATGCAACAGGAGAGCTATATCAAGAATCTTCAACCCATCCACATGGATTCTTCAAGAGCCGTACAAAGGAATTCCCCTCTATGTGGAATTGAAGCTGATAAATTGAGGTCAAAGATAGGACACATTTTATGGGTTGATAGACAGAGTAGACCTGATGTAATGTTTGATGTTTGCAACTTGGCATCTAACACAAAACACGCCACTGTACAAACCATTCATGAGGCAAACAAAGTTGTTCGTAATCTGAAATCACAACAAGTGATTTTAAAGTTTCAGCATGTTGGATAAGATGACTCTTTGAAACTAGTTGTCTTCAGAGATGCTTCGCTAGGGAACCTTACAGATGGAGGCACACAAGGTGGACATCTAATCGTGTTAATGGGTGAAGGAGGAAGATTCTCACCTATCTGTTGGCAGTCAAAAAAGGGACACAAGGGTTGTCCGAAGCGGACTTGCTGGAGAAACCCTTGGTCTTGGGGATGGAGTTGACAATGCTATCTTTCTTGCAACTCTGTTCTCAGAGCTTACCACTGGTGAGACAAAACAGCACTTTCTACCTGTAGTTTGTGTCACTGACAACTACTTATTAGTTGATGCTGTGAAGTCAACCAAGTCTGTCACAGAGAAAAGACTCAGCATCAAGGAACTTATTCAAGCACAGAGAATCCAGCGGATTCTGTGGTCGACCACAAAGGAACAGCTTGCTGACTGTCTGACTAAAAAGGGAGCATCCGGTTTTGTGCTCCTACAGGCTCTCGCTCCTACAGGCTCTCAGTAATGGAAAGTGGCAGCTTGAGTAATACAAATAAGAACTGTCACACAACCCATTTGTAATGGGGATCTTGAATAATACTTGAACATTTAATTATGTTGTTGATGTTTTATTTGTCTTTAAAGAAAAGGGGGAGATTGTTAAGTTCATGTTTTAAGTATCCCTATATTCCTGTTATTACGGGGCTATCACTCAGTCAAGAGTGTGCATGCGCATGAAGTCTTGTCGTTGATGGACCTGGCCTTGAGTGTAATGGCTACTTGTAGTGTGTTCATATAGTAAACTTTGTTAAACTGGAACCTTGTCGTTGTGTCATTTCGGGTTAACACTGTTGACAATTAATTTTCCAAAATGTAATTTTACAAGCAGGTGGTGTACAGACATGTGTTAGTGAGTATGTATCTAGGTGCTGTAGCTTCAGTACCACTGTCACAGCTTTATCCAGATCTTTTGCACCTGCTTAAAAAAACTATTTTACAGACAGTACAACCCCTGTCCTCATCCCCACCTCTAAGCAGCAGTCAGAATCCTGCCTGCCACCTGGACCCTCTGTCTCTCCACCAGACAGACTCATTTCACCCAGTATTACCCCCCTCTCCAGAGCTCTCCTGAGCTATTTATAGGCTAGAGGAGGCTGACGCTCTACACACTGACCCTCCTCTCCCGTCTATGGGCTGACAGGCACAGCTACACTTCCCAGCCCATGAACATCTAGCATGTGCCAGCCAGGGTTTCAAAGAGACCCCCTCCCCTCCCCACTCCTCCTCAGTGATCATATTGGAGGCAAACAACAAAGATACACTGCTCAAAAAAATAAAGGGAACATTTAAACAACACAATGTAACTCCAAGTCAATCACACTTCTGTGAAATCAAACTGTCCACTTAGGAAGCAACACTGATTGACAATAAATTTCACATGCTGTTGTGCAAATGGAATAGACAAAAGGTGGAAATTATAGGCAATTAGCAAGACACCCCCCAAAACAGGAGTGATTCTGCAGGTGGTGACCACAGACCACTTCTCACTTCCTATGCTTCCTGGCTGATGTTTTGGTCACTTTTGAATGCTGGCGGTGCTCTCGCTCTAGTGGTAGCATGAGACGGAGTCTACAACCCACACAAGTGGCTCAGGTAGTGCAGTTCATCCAGGATGGCACATCAATGCGAACTGTGGCAAAAAGGTTTGCTGTGTCTGTCAGCGTAGTATCCAGAGCATGCAGGCGCTACCAGGAGACAGGCCAGTACATCAGGAGACGTGGAGGAGGCCGTAGGAGGGCAACAACCCAGCAGCAGGACCGCTACCTCCGCCTTTGTGCAAGGAGGTGCACTGCCAGCGCCCTGCAAAATGACCTCCAGCAGGCCACAAATGTGCATGTGTCTGCTCAAACGGTCAGAAACAGACTCCATGAGGGTGGTATGAGGGCCCGACGTCCACAGGTGGGGGTTGTGCTTACAGCCCAACACCGTGCAGGACGTTTGGCATTTGCCAGAGAACACCAAGATTGGCAAATTCGCCACTGGCGCCCTGTGCTCTTCACAGATGAAAGCAGGTTCACACTGAGCACATGAGCACATGTGACAGACGTGACAGAGTCTGGAGACGCCGTGGAGAACGTTCTGCTGCCTGCAACATCCTCCAGCATGACCGGTTTGGCGATGGGTCAGTCATGGTGTGGGGTGGCATTTCTTTGTGGGGCCGCACTGCCCTCCATGTGCTCGCCAGAGGTAGCCTGACTGCCATTAGGTACCGAGATGAGATCCTAAGACCCCTTGTGAGACCATATGCTGACACATGCACATTTGTGGCCTGCTGGAGGTCATTTTGCAGGGCGCTGGCAGTGCACCTCCTTGCACAAAGGCGGAGGTAGCGGTCCTGCTGCTGGGATGTTGCCCTCCTACGGCCTCCTCCACGTCTCCTGATGTACTGGCCTGTCTCCTGGTAGCGCCTGCATGCTCTGGACACTACGCTGACAGACACAGCAAACCTTTTTGCCACAGTTCGCATTGATGTGCCATCCTGGATGAACTGCACTACCTGAGCCACTTGTGTGGGTTGTAGACTCCGTCTCATGCTACCACTAGAGTCAGAGCACCGCCAGCATTCAAAAGTGACCAAAACATCAGCCAGGAAGTATAGGAACTGAGAAGTGGTCTGTGGTCACCACCTGCAGAATCACTCCTTTTTTGGGGGTGTCTTGCTAATTGCCTATAATTTCCACCTTTTGTCTATTCCATTTGCACAACAGCATGTGAAATTTATTGTCAATCAGTGTTGCTTCCTAAGTGGACAGTTTGATTTCACAGAAGTGTGATTGACTTGGAGTTACATTGTGTTGTTTAAGTGTTCCCTTTATTTTTTTGAGCAGTGTATATTATGGACAGTCCTACTTTTAGTCCAGGCTCTTTTTTCTGTGTGCTAATTGGCTGTCATGGTGTTCGTGGTTTATGTGTTACATTGTACTCCACTCTTCACACCCCCTCCTGACCACTGAGCAATCATTCTGTGATCAAATCAAGCATTACAGACACTGTTGAGTGTTTATATAACACTGTGTGTGTGTCAGTTTGAGCATATGTCAGTAAGAATATGATTCAGTTGGGTCTTAAAATAACAGCGGTACTGTTTGTTTCCCTCCCCTATTTGTGTGTCTCAGCGAGCCCGTCACGCCACAGCCTCTCTGAATGGAGGATGCAGAGCATTGCACGAGACTCCGAGGACAGCTCAGAGGAGGAGTTCTTTGATGCTCATGGTAAATCCACCATTTTGATAAAGTCATCTTAAAAGCCCAGAGTAGGTTAGAGTAGACAATACTAATAGTGTGTTCCCTTTCCCATAACCCTCCTGGTGCTTCCTCTTCTGACTCTACATGTCTCTTCAACACAGATCAGTTCTTAAGCTACCCAAATACCCAGCATGCTTTGGGCCTGAGGTTGAAATAGGGGGGTGTAGCTCGACACACAGTTGTTCATCTGTTGGGTGAGCCCAGGAGATGACTCAACACGGGTTGGCTTGTCTTGAAGAAGTGCTAAAATCATCACCCTCTACCTTCACCTGTTCCCCATTGCCAAAACTGTCTCACCCTGCCCTCACACACGCACACAAACATGTGCACACACATTCGCTGTGGTGAGTCAATCATCCCATCATGTCAATCCATAAATTGATGTTCTACTGTGTGTAGGGGTATGTTTGGCAGCATGGTTAACTTAGTTGTTCTATATGACATAATGAATTAAGAAGTATGAATAACAGGTCATTCAATAAGAATAATAAAGTATTGCATGTTTTCTTTTTATCTATTTATTTCTATCTACATGATGAAACTGTTCATGATATGTCATGAATTAACTGCATTTGCATTTAGCTGCATGTTCAAATATACACTGCTCAAAAAAATAAAGGGAACACTTAAACAACACAATGTAACTCCAAGTCAATCACACTTCTGTGAAATCAAACTGTCCACTTAGGAAGCAACACTGATTGACAATAAATTTCACATGCTGTTGTGCAAATGGAATAGACAAAAGGTGGAAATTATAGGCAATTAGCAAGACACCCCCAAAAAAGGAGTGATTCTGCAGGTGGTGACCACAGACCACTTCTCAGTTCCTATACTTCCTGGCTGATGTTTTGGTCACTTTTGAATGCTGGCGGTGCTCTCACTCTAGTGGTAGCATGAGACGGAGTCTACAACCCACACAAGTGGCTCAGGTAGTGCAGTTCATCCAGGATGGCACATCAATGCGAGCTGTGGCAAAAAGGTTTGCTGTGTCTGTCAGCGTAGTATCCAGAGCATGGAGGCGCTACCAGGAGACAGGCCAGTACATCAGGAGACGTGGAGGAGGCCGTAGGAGGGCAACAACCCAGCAGCAGGACCGCTACCTCCGCCTTTGTGCAAGGAAAGAGCCCTGCAAAATGACCTCCAGCAGGCCACAAATGTGCATGTGTCAGCATATGGTCTCACAAGGGGTCTGAGGATCTCATCTCGATACCTAATGGCAGTCAGGCTACCTCTGGCGAGCACATGGAGGGCTGTGCGGCCCCACAAAGAAATGCCACCCCACACCATGACTGACCCATCGCCAAACCGGTCATGCTGGAGGATGTTGCAGGCAGCAGAACGTTCTCCACGGCGTCTTCAGACTCTGTCACGTCTGTCACATTTGCTCATGTGCTCAGTGTGAACCTGCTTTCATCTGTGAAGAGCACAGGGCGCCAGTGGCGAATTTGCCAATTTTGGTGTTCTCTGGCAAATGCCAAACGTCCTGCACGGTGTTGGGCTGTAAGCACAACCCCCACCTGTGGATGTCGGGCCCTCATACCACCCTCATGGAGTCTGTTTCTGACCGTTGAGCAGACACATGCACATTTGTGGCCTGCTGGAGGTCATTTTGCAGGGCGCTGGCAGTGCACCTCCTTGCACAAAGGCGGAGGTAGCGGTCCTGCTGCTGTGTTGTTGCCCTCCTACGGCCTCCTCCACGTCTCCTGATGTACTGGCCTGTCTCCTGGTAGCGCCTCCATGCTCTGGACACTACGCTGACAGACACAGCAAACCTTTTTGCCACAGCTCGCATTGATGTGCCATCCTGGTGAACTGCACTACTTGAGCCACTTGTGTGGGTTGTAGACTCCGTCTCATGCTACCACTAGAGTGAGAGCACCGCCAGCATTCAAAAGTGACCAAAACATCAGCCAGGAAGCATAGGAACTGAGAAGTGGTCTGTGGTCACCACCTGCAGAATCACTCCTTTTTTGGGGGTGTCTTGCTAATTGCCTATAATTTCCACATTTTGTCTATTCCATTTGCACAACAGTATGTGAAATTTATTGTCAATCAGTGTTGCTTCCTAAGTGGACAGTTTGATTTCACAGAAGTGTGATTGACTTGGAGTTACATTGTGTTGTTTAAGTGTTCCCTTTATTTTTTTGAGCAGTGTATATATACAGTGGCTTGCAAAAGTATTCACCACCCTTGGCATTTTTCCTATTTTGTTGCCTTACAACCTGGAATTAAAATTGGTTTTTGTGGGGTTTGTATCATTTGATTTACACAACATGCCTACCACTTTGAAGATGCAAAATATTTTTTATTGTGAAACAAACAAGAAATAAGACAAAAAAACTGAAAACTTGAGTGTGCATTACTATTCACCCCCCCCCAAAGTCAATACTTTGTAGAGCCACCTTTTGCAGCAATTACAGCTGCAAGTCTCTTGGGATATGTCTCTATAAGCTTGGCGCATCTAGCCACTGGGATTTTTGCCCATTCTTCAAGGCAAAACTGCTCCAGCTCCTTCAAGTTGGATGTGTTCTGCTGATGTACAGCAATCTTTAAGTCATACCACAGATTCTCAATTGTATTGAGATCTGGGCTTTGACTAGGCCATTCTAAGACATTTAAATGTTTCCCCTTAAACCACTCGAGTGTTGCTTTAGCAGTATGCTTAGGGTCATACTCCTGCTGGAAGGTGAACCTCCGTCTCAGTCTCAAATCTCTGGAAGACTGAAACAAGTTTCCCTCAAGAATTTCCCTGTATTTAGCGCCATCCTTCAATTCTGACCAGTTTCCTAGTCCCTGCCGATAAAAAACATCCCCACAGCATGATGCTGCCACCACCATGCTTCACTGTGGGATGGTGCCCTCGGGTGATGAGAGGTGTTGGGTTTGTGCCAGACATAGCATTTTCCTTGATGGACAAAAAGCTATTTTAGTCTCATCTGACCAGAGTTCCTTCTTCCATATGTTTGGGGAGTCTCCCACATGCCTTTTGGCAAACACCAAACATGTTTGCTTATTTTTTTCTGGCCACTCTTCAGTAAAGCCCAGCTCGGTGGAGCGTACGGCTTAAAGTGGTCCTATGGACAGATACTCCAATCTCCGCTGTGGAGCTTTTCAGCTGGTCTCTTTGTTGCCTCTGATTAATGCCTTCCTTGCCTGGTCTGTGAGTTTTGGTGGGTGGCCCTCTCTTGGCAGGTTTGTTGTGGTGCCATATTCTTTCCATTTTTTAATAATGGAATTAATGGTGCTCCGTGAGATGTTCAAAGTTTCTGATATTTTTGTTATAACCAACCCTGATCTGTACTTCTCCACAACTTTGTCCCTGACCTGTTTGGAGAGCTCCTTGGTCTTCATAGTGCTGCTTGCTTGGTGGTGCCCCTTGCTTAGTGGTGTTGCAGACTCTGGTGCCTTTCAGAACAGGTGTATAAATACTGAGATCATGTGACACTTAAAACTTCTTATGGCTGCAGGGGCAGTATTGAGTAACTTGGATAAAGGTGCCCATTTCAAACGGCCTCGTACTCAATTCTTGCTCGTACAATATGCATATTATTATTACTATTGGATAGAAAACACTCTCTAGTTTCTAAAACCTTTTGAATTATATCTTTGAGTAAAACAGAACTCATTTTGCAGCAAACTTCCTGACAGGAAGTGGAAAATTTGAAATCGATGCTCTGTTCTATTGCCTGCCTATAAATGGGCTTCATATATATTAGTATACATGCACTTCATACACCTTCCACTAGATGTCAACAGGCAGTGAGAGAAGAAATGGAGTGTATAACATGATTTGAGGTCGAATAAAAGCTCTTGGCATGACGTGACCCCAATTTCCTGTTTCCTGGAACGCGCGAGAAGGGACCTGGTATTGCCTTCTGTAAAGCTGTCGTTATAGACGACTAATATCTCCGGCTTTGATTTCATTTGATAAATGTGACAATATCATCGTAAAGTATGTTTTTTCAATATAGTTTTATTCGATTATTGAAATTTTTTCGGGACGTTAGGCGTGTTGCTTTGTGTGCCTTTGTTCAGGAAGGAGAGCTTCGCGCTACTTTGCTAGCTTTCCGTGCTAATTGACTAGAGAAGAGGACATTCTAAATCCAAACAACGATTGTTCTGGACAAAGGACCCCTTGTACAACATTCTGATGGAAGATCATCAAATGTAGGACCCATTTTATGATGCTATTTCATATATCTGTCGAACATGTGAACTAGTAGTTTGCGCCCAGATTTTGGGCACTCTCTCGCTATAACTAAGCTGGATGTCGTAATGAAGTTATTTTTAGAATTCTAACACGGCGATTGCATTAAGAACTAGTGTATCTATCATTTCCTATACAACATGTATTTTTTAGTAACGTTTATGTATAGTTATTTGGTCAGAATAGTTGAGTGTCATAAAAATATCCGCACATTCTGGGAAAAAGATGCTACGTTAGCACAATGTATAACCACTGATTTCAGCTCTAAATATGCACATTTTCGAACAAAACATAAGTGTATGTATAACCTGATGTTATAGGACTGTCATCTGATGAAGCTTATCAAGGTTAGTCAAAAATTATATATATTTTGCTGGTTTGTTACGATCGCTAACTTTTGCTGCTGGTAAATGGCTTGTGTTTCTGGCTATTGTGGTAGGCTAATATAATACTATATTGTGTTTTCGCTGTAAAACACTTAAGAAATCGGAAATATTGTCTGGAATCACAAGATGCCTGTCTTTCATTTGCTGTACATCATGTATTTTTCAGAAATGTATTATGATGAGTATTTAGGTATTTGACGTTGGTGTCTGTAATTACTCTGGCTGCTTCGGTGCTATTTCTGACGGTAGCTGTGATGGTAGCTGCAATGTAAAACTGATTTATTGCTCAAATATGCACATTTTTCGAACAAAACATAGATTTATTGAATAACATGTTATAAGACTGTCATCTGATGAAGTTGTTTCTTGGTTAGTTAGGTTGGCTTTGTGCATGCTACCTGTGCTGTGAAAAATGTCTGTCCTTTTTTGTATTTGGTGGTGAGCTAACATAAATATACGTGGTGTTTTCGCTGTAAAACATTTTAAAAATCGGACATGTTGGCTGGATTCACAAGATGTTTATCTTTCATATGCTGTATTGGACTTGTTAATGTGTGAAAGTTAAATATTTCTAAAAAATATATTTTGAATTTCGCGCCCTGCACTTGAAGTGGCTGTTGTCATATTGTGCCCGGCTTCGGGCTTGCAGCCCAAAGAAGTTAATTGCACACAGGTGGACTTCATTTAGCTAGTTATGTGACTTCTGAAGGTAATTGGTTGTGCCAGATCTTATTTAGGGGCTTCATAGCAAAGGGGGTGAATACATATGCACGCACCACTTTTCAATTTTTTATTTTTCGGAATTTTTTGTAACATGTCATTTTTTTCATTTCACTTCACCAATTTAGACTATTTTGTGTATGTCCATTACATGAAATCCAAATAAAAAATCTATTTAAATTACAGGTTGTAATGCAACAAAATAGGAAAAACGTCAAGGGTGGTGAATACTTTTGCAGGCACTGTAGCTGTATGCTTTTGGTGTTTGTGCCATTATTTATGTTCACAATGAGATGATAAATTGTTGTTTCATACATGGATTCATCTGTTTTTCACTAAGCATCATACAGTGGTTTATACATCATGCATACCCCAGTATGTGGCTATCGGGATTCTTCAACTTCTCATTGGACACCTGATTAGTTAATTTAAATCAATTACAATGTGGAAACTAAATGCTGAAACACAATGAATAATACTTCATTATAACTCTTCTTTTATAAAAGCTACTCAGTCGCTTCATGAGATAATTCCTTAAGAAAGAACTGAGCCAACTGCCATATGAGGAAGGATTTCTAGTATGAGCAACAATTTCTAGAGCGGGTGTCTTGTGGGGTTGTAATGTAATAGGACAGTAAGCACTGAGCACTGATATTGGCTCCACTGAATCTTTACATTTTCCTTGTGAGTACTGTAGTCATTAAGATGACCATGATCAGATGGTGATGCGATCATAGAGATTACAAGGATGACAAAAGCGTACATACAGGCATATGTAGTACAATGTCAAGTCATATAGTAGGCATAAACACTGAGTGTACAAAACATTAGGAACACCTAGCTAATATTGAGTTGCACCCCCATTTTGCCCACAGAACAGCTTCAATTCATCGGGCATGGACTCTAAAAGGAGTCAAAAGCGTTCCATAGGGATTCTGGCCCATGTTGACTCCAATGCTTCCCACAGTAGTATCAAGTTGGCTGGATGTCCTTTGGGTGGTGGACCATCCTTGATACACACGGGAAACTGTTGAGCGTGAAAGACCCAGCAGCGTTGCAGTTCTTGACACAAACTGGTGTGCCTGCACCTACTACTGTACCCTGTTCAAAGGCACTTAAATATTTACCCTCTGAATGGCACACATACACAAATCCATGTCTCAATTGTTTAAAAATTCTTCTTTAACCTGTCTCCTCCCTGTCAGTTACACTGATTGAAGTGGATTTAACAAGTGACATCAATAAGGGATCATAGCGTTCACCTGGTAGTCTATGTCATGGAAAGAGCTGTTCTTCATGTTTTGTTCACGCAGTCTAAATAGCCATAACATTTCATCTATAATCATAGTGCCACTACAGAACCAGTCAAAGTTTGGACACATTTACTCATTCAAGGGTTTTTCTTTATTTTTACTATTTTCTACATTGTAGAATAAAAAACTATGAAATAACACATATGGAATCACGTAGTAACCAAAGAAGTGTTAAAAAATCAAAATATATTTTATATTTGAGATTCTTCAAAGTAGCCACCCTTTGCCTTGATGACAGCTTTGCACACTCTTGGCATTCTCTCATGAGGTAGTCACCTGGAATGCATTTCAATTAACAGGTGTGCCTTGTTAAAAGTTAATTTGTGGAATTTTTTTCTTTCTTAATGCTTTTGAGCCAATCAAACGTGTTGTGACAAGGTAGGGGGGTATACAGAAGATAGCCCTATTTGGTAGAAGACCAAGACCATATTATGGCAAGAACAGCTTAAATTAGCAAAGAGAAACGACAGTCCATCATTACTTCAAGACATGAAGGTCAGTCAATTCGGAAAATTTCAAGAACTTTGAAAGTTTCTTCAAGAGCTGTCGCAAAAACCATCAAGCGCTATGATGAAACTGGCTCTCATGAGGACCACCACAGGAAAGGAAGACCCAGAGTTACCTCTGCTACAGAGGATACATTCATTAGAGTTAACTGCACCTCAGATTGCATCCCAAATAAATGCTTCACAGAGTTCAAGTAACAAACACATCTCAACATCAACTATTCAGAGGAGACTGCGTGAATCAGGCCTTCATGGTCGAATTGCTGCAAGGAAACCACTACTATATAAAAATAAATAAAGGAGAGAGAGAGAAGAGAGTTGCTTGGGCCAAGAAACATGAGCAATGGACATTAGACCAGTGGGAATCTGTCCTTTGGTCTGATGAGTCCAAATTTGAGATTTTTGGTTCCAACCGCCGTGTCTTTGTGAGATGCAGAGTAGGTGAACGGATGATCTCTGCATGTATGGTTCCCACCGTGAAGCATGGAGGAGGAGGTGTGATGGTGCTTTGCTGGTGACACTGTCTGTGATTCATTTAGAATTCAAGGCAGACTTAACCAGCATGGATACCAAAGCATTCTGCAGCGATACGCCATCCCATCTGGCTTGCACTTAGTGGGACTATAATTTGTTTTTCAACAGGACAATGACCCAAAACACACCCCCAGGCTGTGTAATGGCTATTTTTCCAAGAAGGAGATTGATGGAGTGCTGCTTCAGATAACCTGGCCTCCACAATCACCCAATCTCAACCCAATTGAGATGGTTTGGGGTGAATTGGACCACAGAGTGAAGGAAAATCAGCCAACAAGTGCTCAGCATATGTGGGAACTCCTTCAAGACTGTTGGAAAGCATTCCTCATGAAGCTGGTTGAGAGAATGCCAAGAGTATATAAAACTGCCATCAAGGCAAAGGGTGGCTACTTTGAAGAATATCAAATATATTTTGATTTGGTAAAACACTTTTTTGATTCTTACATGATTCCATATGTGTTATTTCATAGTTTGGATGTCTTCACTATTATTCTACAATGTAGAAAATGGTACAAAAAAACAACAACCTTGAATGAGTAAATGTGTCCAAACTTTTGACTGGTACTGTACTTACACTGTATCCATTCATGACATTTTATGTTAGTTCATGATGACATGATTAAACCAATGTGATGCATGGATACTACTGTTTTGTAGCATCATTCTGATCAATTTGTGCTTGAACGTGTTTGATTGAACTCAGATAAATGCTCATGTAAAAGCTGTTCTACTGCTCAGCTCCTTTAACTGGTCTGAGCTTCTCCCTGATCTGTGCAACCGAGGACCAGTAAAAAAAAATGATGGACTTTTATGAGTGGTGACCTTTTGATAAAGCAGACGTGCTTAGACTACAGTATGTGTAATGGGATTTCACCGAAGGATCCAGTGGCTTGTTGATTCAATTGAGCAGGCTATGCCATTGCAATACCACTGGTTTTCAGATGAACATGCAGGGGGGCAATTACTTTATTAATCAGTATTCATATTTATTTATCTTAAAGGACTGGTCACATGGCCACATAATGTAATATGGTAGGGATCAGGGTGTATGTTTGTCTCTATCTATACTCAGACAGTACATGGAGGACCCTTTCACATTTGTGAACATATAAATGTCTAAAAGGTTTGGTGTTACATACTGAATATACTGAAGATGAGATAAAGTGGCACATTGACTTAGTAGGTGTTATGCTTGATAATTCCCCCCAAAATTTTTTTACGTCTGTCCCTTCTCCCCCACAGAGGACTTGTCAGGTGATGAAGAGGTCTTTCCCAAGGAGATTGCCAAGAGGAACTCTAACGACCTCATGGACAAGATTGAGTCGGCTGATGCAGAAGACACCACTGGTATGGAGAGGAACGCTGTGTGTGTTGTATGATGGGAGATGTAGTTTGTGTCAAAGTTTCATTTTACTGACAGTATTATATTACTCTGATTCTCAATGGTAAAGTGTGTCTGTGGATGTTTCTGCAGGAGAGCTATACAGGGACATGGCAGGGGACTATGAAAGGGAGGCCGGTGACGAGAGACTAGATGAGGTAGGTACCTGTGAGGGTAAATGGCTTTCTAACCGAACATTGGTATACCAACAACACCATGACAGCCATATTCTGACAAAATATCAACATTGAACATACAGGAGGAATAAGCTAAAAGGAAACTTCAATCCCAGTCACTAAAGTGTTCTAGCTTAACAGTAGGCGTTGATGTGTAATACTCTGCTTAGGGCTTTAGTTGTGAAAGTCAGAGAGGGGTCCACTCCAGCCTCTCTGTCCTCTTATGTTCAGATGCGTGGCTCTGTTAGCAACCAAGCCGATAGCTCTGCCATTCCCACCATCACCATAACAAAGAACCAGTCAGAAGTAAACTTCCTGTCCCATTGCATTATGGGCCAGAGTAGATCCACAGAGACCCTAACAGACCCAGTACTAACCGCCCTGGCCCAGCCCCAGCCCCAGCCTACCCCCTCTCTATCCCTTGTGAAATGTCCTCTGTACTGTAGTCTTGCCGTGGAGTTTACAGTGTACAGCCTCTGTGAAGAATGTGAGTTTTGGATCCAACAAAAAAAATTAAAATGGAAAACTGCACATTATGTTTTCCCTTTTTATATGAGTGTGGTTTTGTATTTGTATACAAATGTGTCTTTACCCTTGGCTCATGTTGTTGTTCTTGGCTTGTTGTTGTGGTTGGCTAAAGTTGGAAGCGTTTGCAGTGTGACCAGCTGGGGTGTTGGTTGGTCCAGTGTCTCTTAATGATGCTCTAATGCTGTCTGAGTGTGCAGATGAAAGCTGAACGGGCATGCTGTTGTGCTGCTACATTACTATTGCTTTACTATCAATATTGCGTTACCAGAAGGGTGACATCACATATAGACTTCCTGTGATTCATGTCTGAAGGAAGTGGAAGTGCACACTGAACACACAATGAGATGTATCAGTATACACTGAGTGTACAAAACATTAAGAACACCTGCTCTTTCCATGACGTAGACTGACCAGGTGAATCCAGGTGAAAGCTTTGATCCCTTATTGATGTCACTTGTTAAATCCACTTCAATCAGTGTAGATGAAGGGGATGAGACAGGTTAAAGAAGGATTTTTAAGACTTGAGACAATTGAGACATGGATTGTGTATGTGTGCCAGTCAGAGGGTGAATGGGCAACACAAAAGATTTAAGTGCCTTAGAACGGGGTATGGTAGTAGGTGTCAGGCGCACCAGTTTGAGTGTTTCAAGAACTGCAGCGCTGCTGGGTTTTTCACACTCAACAGTTTCCCGTGTGTATCAAGAATGGTCCACCACCCAAAGGACATCCAGCCAACTTGACACAACTGTGAGAGGCATTGGACTCAACATGAGCCAGCATTCCTTTGGAACGCTTTCAACTCTTTGTAGAGTCCATGCCCCAATTAATTGAGGCTGTTCTGTGGACAGAAGGGGGTGAGTTAAAAATATGCTCTCATAAACCCAACATTTTCCAGAGTGCCTCATACCTTCTCTTCCCCACACCGAGAGCCCACATATTAAACCGGCAAAACGGGGGTTATCGCTGATGTAGCGAAATGCTTATGTTCCTAGCTCCAACAGTGGAGTAATACCTAACAATACAAAACAATACACGCAAAATAAAGAAATTAATATAGAAATATTAGAACGAGCAATGTCAGAGTCCGGAATATAAATATATAAGAGTATGATGGTTTGTATAGACATTATGGACAGTATATGAATAGAAAAGGTGTGTACAGCAGTAGTTATATAGGATAGGCCTTGACTAGAATATAGTATATACATAGGAAGTAGGTAAAACAGTATGTAAACATTATTAAAGTGACCATTATTCAATGACTATGTACATAGGGCAACAGTCTCTAGTTGCAGGTTTGAGTACCGGCTAGTAACAGTGACTAAAGCCAGCTAGTGGTGACTGTTTAACAGTCTGATGTCCTGGAGATAGAAGCTGTTTTTCAGTCACCCGGTCCCAGCTTTGATGCACCTGTACTGTCTCCGTCTTCTATATGGTAGCAGGGTGAACAGGCCGTGGCTCGGGTGGCTAGTTTTGTGAGTAAGTCATGAAGCATATTGTCAGTGGTCATGAATCATTAGCAGCCAAGCCAGAAGCATGGTTCTATGGGTGAATGGCTTCATTTCCCTTAAGTTTAACAGATCTCTCTAATGCCCCTCATCCTGCCTTTCCTCTTTACCTCTCATTCACCCCATCAATTCCCCCTCCTTTCCTCTCCCCATAATAGGACCTCTCCTCTCAGCAGTGTCTGCAGCCTTCTAAGATCCACGTGCTGATCCTGGTGCTACATGGAGGCAACATCCTGGACACAGGAGGAGGGGACCAGACCAGTAAGCAGGGCGATGTCAACACCATCAGCACTGCCTTTGACACAGTGATGCGCGTGCACTATCCCACCGCGCTGGGACAAATCGCCATCCGCCTGGTGCCCTGCCCTGCCATCTGTGCTGAGGCCTTCTCCCTGGTGTCCAAGTGAGGGACACACACACACACACTACACAACCATAGATATTGTAATGTGTACATAACTACAGTACACACACTACTACTATTACGAACAATTTCCCCTGTGTGTGTCCGTCCCTGGCTTCAGTCTGAGCCCGTACAGCTATGATGAGAGCTGTCTGTCAAGCAGTCAGGACCACATCCCCCTGGCTGCCCTGCCTCTCCTGGCCACCTCCGCCCCCCAGTACCAGGAGGCTGTGGCCACCGTCATCATGAGAGCCAACCAGGTGTACAACGACTTCATCAGGTCCCTGGATGGGACAACCTTCTCTGGCCAGGTGAGGTGCTGCCACTGGCCTGTCAGCCTCTCCATTGTTCCAGGTGTGGGCATGGGCTGCTCTTTATTTGGAACTCTCAAATGGCAGAACATAATATCTTCAGTCCAAATACTAAGATTCAAGAGCATGTTCCCTAGTCAAGGAGGAGATACACTTGATTTCTTGTGAAGAACATCAGTGTTGAAGCCGTTTAGCAGCAATGAATTATGTGTGTTTTCTGTTTCTGAATTATGTGGGTGTGGATGTTTTCTGTTACTCAATGTTCTTTTAGATAACCAAAATGAAGCTAGCATTCGATATTTGACACAGGTAAAATTTTGTATAAATTCAAGCCTTTTTATAACAAATTGTCAGAAGCTCACATAATTTAATAGATTGCTCATTCAATACAGGATGTATTTTCAGCTAGCTTTAGATTTGTGTGTAGGTGTGTGTGTATGTTTGTTTGTGTTTTTGGTTTTACTATCCTTGTGGGGACCAGAAGTCCACTCAAGGATAGTAAAACAAGGACAATTCGGACATTTCGCTACAAGCAAAACAGCTATTTTAGGCATAGGGGTTAGGTTGGGATGAGGGTTAAGGGGGGTTAAGGTTAAGGGTTAGGGAAATATTACTTTGAATGGGAATCAATTGTTTGTTTTACTATCCTTGTGGGGACCAAACGTGTGTGTGTGTGTGTTTGCTCGGGCGGGTTTGTTTGATTACGTGGTTATGACATCTGATTAGTTTTAAAAGGATTGGACCCTCTTATCTGCATCCTGCTTGATTGATATCTAATGATCTGATCTGTTTTAGTAAATTGACCTGTGACCTCTATGTAGGTGTGCCTGATTGGGGACTGCGTGGGAGGGATCTTGGGGTTTGACGCCTTGTGTATCAGCAACCAGACTATTGGTGAGAGCCAGAGCAGCAGCCGCAGGGGTAGTGTAATCAGCGTACAGGTAAGACCCAAACCTTAATGCTTAACTACTCTCCCTGTTCCTAAGCTTTGCCCCTACCCCAAATCCCAGACACTCAACCAGTAGCTCTTATTCACCCTAAATACAAGTTACAGCCCTCCACTATTTCACCACCACATTTCTCCTCAAGAAAGGACACTTATCCAACACCCATCCTCGTTCTGGTGCCGTTTGCTTATCGGTCAAGTTCAATGTCCATTCCCCAACCTCTGTCCTTCTCCGCATACATCCCTGCAGGACCAGGACCTCCTCTCTCCAGGGATCATCATCAACAGTGGTTATGGCTCTGCCTCTCCCACCCTGGAGAGCAGCCGCCACCTGAGCCGCAGCAACATCGACATCCCCCGCTCAGGAGGACCAGATGACCCCAAGAGACTGCTGCCCCGCAAGACGAGCGACTCCTCCACATATGAGTTGGACACCATCAAACACCACCAGGCCTTCCTGACTAGGTGTGACAGGGGTTACATTACTACAGTTACATGACATCATTGATGTAGCTGATGGTTAATATTGTTACTGTACTGAGAAGGGTATATGGCTATGCATGTGATATTGTAGAGTCATGGGTTGCTATAATTGTTTACCTACATTGGTCTCTGTTTCTCTTACTGTGTGCTGTGTTTGTGTGTATACAGTAGATGTGGATGTGCTTCCCTCCTTGTGACCCTGACTGTTTGTCTGTTGTCGCCTCAGCCTCCACTCCAGTGTTCTGCGGACCGACCCATGCTCGCGCAGGTCCAGCAGCAGCACTTTTCAGGATGCAGGCTCTCTGGGGAAGTTTGAATTTGAGGTGGCAGACTTCTTCCTCTTCGGCTCTCCTCTGGGCCTTGTCCTTGCCCTGAGGAAGACTGTCATTCCTGTGCTGGATGGTAAGCCCACCTAAACAGAGGTAAAATTAATAAAGTACCTTAAAAATGTGTTATTTAAGCAATAAGGCACGGGGGGGTGGTATATGGCCAATATCCCACGGCTAAGGGATGTTCTTATGCGCAACGCAACGCGGAGTGCCTGGATACAGCCCTTAGCCGTGGTATATTGGCCATATACCACAAACCCGCTAGGTGCCATATTGCTATTATAAACTGGTTAGCAATGTAATTAGAGCAGGAAAAATAAATGTTTTGTCATACCCGTGGTATACGGTCTGATATACCAGGGCTGTCAGCCAATCAGCACTCAGGGCGAGACCACCCAGTTTATAATTAACATTTAAAAGTGGTGTGGTCTGAATTGGGTAGTGAAAACCTAGAAGGTACTGTGGGGTCTTATCTTCTTGAAATCCCCTTCTCCTTTACACGCCGCCACTAGTTACCACAAAGTCAGAAGTCTCGCCTACTCGACCAATCAAATGAGGGAGTGTGATGACACGTATTTCGGTTCTTGGGAAACGCCTAATTTTCGAAATGGCTTATTTTGAGTTGAAGTTTGTGGACTAAATACATTCGGGAACAAGGATTGGCAACGTCCTTAAAATTAATAACATTGAACAAGGACAAAAGTTTTGGGCAAAAGGGTAAGTTGTCTTTTCTTTTTTAGATAACTAGTAAGGAACTTTTGCTACTCTCGTCTAAAATGAGATAGCTAGCATAAGGGATTCCATTCCAAGCACAGAGTTATTCTATTTGATAGAGCAACATTGTTAGTTTCCCTACAAGCCTTTCATTCTAATAGTAATATATCATTGTTGACCTTCAACAGATGCACAGCCTTTGGCAGGGAAAAAACTCAGTCTCCCATTCAATGGTGTTCCATTTCAAGTTGTGGGTACAACGACGTATGAATGCCACCAGGGGAAAGACAAACAAACAAAAGCCAAAGAGAAATATGCTGGTGAAATGAACAAGAAGGCAATAAGTTCAAAGACAGATCTTCAAATCTCCTTTGTGGAGACTCAATGTGAAACAGAAATCTGTCAGTACAAGGGCCAGATATCCAGCACCACTCTCTGTTTTGAAACCCCTCCGCAGGGGTACATATCCCCTCCGTAACGTGTACATATCAAACTGTATTCCTATCATGTAATTATGTGTATAAATGTACCATGTATGTAAAGTGTATGAATAATGTACACTGAGTGTAGAAATCATTAAGGACACCTTCCTAATATTAAGTTCCACCACCCCCCCCCCCCCCTTTTGCCCGTAGAACAGCCTTAATTCATCGGAGCGTGGACAAGGTGTTGAAAGCATTCCACAGGGATGCTGGCCCATGTTGACTCCAAGCTTCCCACAGTTGTGTCAAGTTGGCTGGATACACACAGGAAACTGTTGAGCATGGAAAAACCCAGCAGTGTTGCAGTTCTTGACACAAACCGGTGTGCCTGGCACCTACTACCATACACCATTCAAAGGCACTTAAATATTTTATCTTGCCCATTCACCCCCTTTAGCCAGCAGCATACCACCCTGTATCCCACTGCTGGCTTGCTTCAGAAGCTAAGCAGAGTTGGTCCTGGTTGGTCCCTGGATGGGAGACCAGATGCTGCTGGAAGTGGTGTTGGAGAGTCAGTAGGAGGCACCTTTTCCTCTGGTTTAAAATAATAGCCCAATGCCACAGGGCAGGGATTGTGTAGGGTGGTGTCTTTTGGATGGGACGTTAAATGGGTGTCCTGACTCTCTCTGGTCACTAAAGATCCCATGGCACTTATCAAAAGAGTTGGGGGGGTTAACCCCGGTGTCCTGGCTGAATTCCTAACCTGACCCTCATACTATCACAGTCACCTAATCATCCCCAGCTTACAATTGGCTCATTCATCCCCCTCCTCTCCCCTGTGACTATTCACCCAGGTTGTTGCTGTAAAATGAGAATGTGTTCTCAGTCAACTTAGCTGGTTAAATAAAATGTAAAAAAATAATGACAGGTGTACACAATCCAAGGCTTAAAAATATTTCTTTAACTTGTCTCCTTCCCTTCATCTACACTGATTTGAAGTGAATTTAACAAGTGACATCAATAACGGATCATAGCTTTCACCTGGATTCACCTGGTCAGTCTGTCATGGAAAGAGCAGGTGTCCTTAATATTTTGTACCGAATAGCTGTAAAAAACAAAACATTTAAAACAATGTTACTTTTGTCTTCTGAAGAGGGGGGTGGATGGTACAATAAAATAAATAAAAATGAAGAGTATGTAAGTGGGTTCAGGGTGGCGAGTTTCCACTTAGACTGTAAAGAGCTTTGGGTGTCATGTTAAGTCCAATCAATTGCAATTATTAAATTTTTTGTCATCTTCCATAGCTTGAAGACCATGCCTTTGTACAGAGATTGAAAATGGTACAAAATACCAAAAAGGTGGACTGCAAGGCTATGTTATGTTAAATAAATAAATAACTATATTAAGTGCCTTGATGTCAAATAAAGTAACAGGGTTGAAGTTTTAATCTTAAATCAGCCCAAAAATTGCCAATTTCAAACATTTTAATTTCTGTGAACATTTCTATGAAACTGTATGTTTTACTTGTGGATTTGGAAAATTAAAAATCTAAAATCAAGATGGCAATTTGTTTGTTTACATGCCATTTCAAAACAATGCAGATATTGGAGTAAAAATCTAAACACAACATGCAACAATTTAAATGATTTTACTGAGTTAAAGTTCATAAAAGGAAATAAAATCATTAGGCACTAATCTATGAATTTCACATGACTGGGAATGCAGATATGCATCTGTTGGTCACAGATACCTTAAAACAAAAAGTAGGACGTGGATCAGAAAACCAGTCAGTATCTGGTGTGACCACCATTTGCATCATGTAGCGTAACACATAGAGATGATCAGGCTGTTGATTGTGGCCTGTGGAATGTTGTCCCACTCCTCAATGGCTATGCAAAGTTGCTGGATATTGGTGGGAACTGGAACATGCTGTCGTACACGTTGATCCAGAGCATCCCAAACATGATCAATGGGTGACATATCTGGAGAGTATGCAAGCAATGGACTGGGACATTTTCCTTGCAACATGGGTCCGTGCATTATCATGCTGAAACATGAGGTGATGGCGGATGAATGGCACGACAATGGGCCTCAGAATCTTGACACAGTATGAGCTTTCCTGAGACGGTTTCCAACAGTTTATGCAGAAATTATTGGCTTGTTCAAAACCACAGTTTCATCAGCTGTCCGGGTGGCTGGTCTCAGACGATCCCGCAGGTGAAGAAGTCAGATGTGGAGGTCCTGGGCTGGCGTGGCTACAGGTGGTCTGCGGTTGTGAGGCGGGTTGGACGTACTACCAAATTCTCTAAAACGATTCTGGTGGACATTCATGCAGTCAGCATGCCAATTGCAGGCTCCCTCAAAATGTATGTGGTATTGTGTTGTGTAACAAAACTGCACATTTAAGAGTGGCCTCGTATTGTCCCCAGCACAAGGTACACCTGTGTAATGATCATGCTGTTTAATGAGCTTCTGGATATGCAACACCTGTCAGGTGGATGGATTATCTTGGCAAAGGAGAAATGCTCACTAACAGGGATGTAAACAAATTTGTGCCCAAAATTTGAGAGAAATAGGCTTTTTGTGCGTATGTGTAACAGTATAACTTTTAGTACGTCCCCTCGCCCCGACCTCGGGCGCGAACCAGGGACCCTCTGCACACATCAACAACAGTCACCCACGAAGCGTCGTTACCCATCGCTCCACAAAAGCCGCGGCCCTTGCAGAGCAAGGGGCAACCCTACTTAATGTCTCAGAGCAAGTGACATAACTGATTGAAATGCTACTAGCGCGCACCCGCTAACTAGCTAGCCATTTCACATCCGTTACACTCACCCCCCTTTCAACCTCCTCCTTTTCCGCAGCAACCAGTGATCCGGGTCAACAGCATCAATGTAACAGTAGAACTTTAAACCGTCCCCTCGCCCCAACACGGGCGCGAACCAGGGATCTTCTGCACACATCAACAACGGTCGCCCACGAAGCATCGTTACCCATCGCTCCACAAAGGCCGCGGCCCTTGCAGAGCAAGGGGCAACCCTACTTAATGTCTCAGAGCAAGTGACGTAACTGATTGAAATGCTACTAGCGCGCACCCGCTAACTAGCTAGCCATTTCACATCCGTTACATATGGAAAATATCTGGGATCTTTTATTTCAGCTTCCAACATGGGACCAACACTTTACATGTTGCGTTTATATTTTTGTTAAGTATATTTAGTTTAAGACAAATAACTATGAGTAAGGGCAAACATCATTATAAGCTTGCAAGCTGAGTTTGAATAAGACATCCGATTACCACTTTGCATTTAGAACGGTTGGTTTTATTACAGATAATAAATGACCACATCGTTGATGGATCACTATATAAAATAAATGCATGTCTCTCGTCATAGGTGTCATCACACTCCCTCATCTGATTGGTCAACCCTTCTGACTTTGTGGCTGTGGTAACTAATGACGACCTCTTTCCGCCTGTTAACTCTGTCTCCCCCTAGTGGCCCAGCTGCGCCCTGCCTGCCAGCAGGTCTACAACCTGTTCCACCCAGCCGACCCCTCGGCCTCGCGCCTGGAGCCCCTCCTGGAGAAGAAGTTCCACCTCCTGCCCCCTTTCAATGTTCCCCGCTACACACGCTTCCCCCTGGGGGACGGCAACTCCGCTCTACTGGGTGAGTACACTGGACTGAGTGCTGGAAACGTGTACACACACACACACACACACACACACTCTTGTACCTGTATGAGTGTATAACTGTTGTGTATTTATATGCAAAGAAAAATGTACACATTTTGTTACATTCATAGGTTATATAACCCGTGTTTTGATTATCCATAGGGGACTCTGTGTGATGTAACAGGGTGTGTAGAAACTGACAAATGTGATGGATTATGTAGTTAGTTTTCTTTCCCACAAGGAATGTCTCTGAGACATTTTGCCAGTGGTCTGTGGATTGCTATTAGAGGCCGAAAAGTCCATCAAGTTAAGAAAAATGTAACGTTTTTCTATTGTTTGTGCTTCAAGTCTTTGTGAAGCAATGTTCTCATCTATATGTTTTCATGGTCCTGCTGGTTTCTGTTGTGGCTGGCTAGCCCTTACAGTAGAGTAACCTTACAGGCTACACTGCACCCTTTCTGTTTAAGTAGGGCTCAATGATACACTATTATTCTGCTATTCAAGAAGTAATGCTAGAGACTCAATCTCTCCTTTGCTGATAGTCTTTTCCATTCATGGATATCCTTTAATCAGCAAGAGCAGCAAGGGAAGTGCTAGTTGTGAATGGCTACTAGCTGTGATTATTTTTATCTTAGATATGATGTAATAGATTGTTAAGTAATATGATGATAATTTTGATCTAATGAGCTGTCAGCCCATATCCTCAGGTTTACTGTGCAGCATTGAGAAAGTTTTAAAGATTCATTTTGGTTCGTTAATCAGTGTGTGCTGAGGTACATTTTAATATGAGTTAGTCAGCCTAGTCTGAATTAGAATCCAATAACAGCATTCCCCTTCTACTGCTCATTTTAGCTCTATTCTAGAACCTGTTGTTGCCTTAGTTACTGCTACTGCAGTATTTCCTGGGCTTGACTCGCCTTTGCTGTCTTTTCTGTGTCTTCATTGTCTCCTTTTCCCCTCCTCTCTTGGCCTCCTTTCCCATCTCTGCAAAACCTGCCCCCTTCCCCTGCCCCCTTCCCTCTGACCCCCCACCTCCCCCTCTAGTGGAGACAGTCCAGAGCAACCCTCAGCTCCTGCTCGATACTGGGCCCCCCCTCTCTTTCCGCTGTCAGGAGCCCATCAGCGAGACCTGCATCCCTGTGCCGGTGCTAAACTGTCAGGAGGGCTCCCTCAAGGCCACACCTGCTGTTCTGGAGTGTGTGTAGCGTCTCCTCTTCACCTCTCGGGGGGAAGTCTCTCACTCTGTGTCGTACACGTGTATTTTTGTGTTAGTTGCAGTTCCACCTTCCCCTTCCACACTGACTGTGTCTGTGTGTATGTTTTCAGACCCTTACCAAAACTGGTGCATGAAAATGCTGTGAGAATGTTACCCCAGTCAAGAGTTGGGGTCACATTACTGACTGTTCCAGGTCAAACATGTCCTGCATGACATGTCCTGCCCTGTTTCTGCAGTATTCAGTCCATTACCTTTATTATAGCTCATTAGCATGGCTCTCAGAGCCTGTCTGTTTACACTATCTCTACGAAAATGAGGTAATTTTGCTAATCAAAATGTAATTGTCATTATTGTTGTTTGCATTTTAGTGATTTAGAGAGACAGCAATGGCTGCTACAGTGAATGATTCAGATAGGTACTTGTAGGAACCCTTGACCTGGAAGAGTCTGTCCTTGTTTTGCTGTGTTGTGCTTGCTGTTACCATCAAGTATTAATGTCCTTTGTAATGGTATGAAAATATGGTACCACTACATGCATTCATTGTTGTGATGGTGTTTCTTTGCTGCTGCAGCATCTCCTTAACGACAAATACAAGCGTTGGGGAGTGTGTAAAGGTGATAGGCAAATGTCTCCATATAAACCATAACACTGTGACTGGAGCACTATCTTCTCCTAGTGGGTGATTTTGCCAAATCGGAGGCTTGGAAGCTATACTGACTGTGTTGCTCAGATGTCTGCTTGAAACATGGAACCCTGCCACTTGCATTGTAATTGTGTATCCTTGTGGTCAATATAGTATCTCCTGACCTTTCTGTTACAACATTTTGATTACACATACTAAATGGAACTGTTATCACCTTAGTGATACATGCTAATAATAATCCAGCTAATCATTTGACAGACATTACACATTTTGAGACATAGTAATGTGACCACCAATGGAGTAAAAGTTTCCACACGTCACTTTTCACATGCTGTTGTATTCATCAGAACACTATTTGACCACGCACTGATTGTCCCAGAAATCTGACGTTGGCTCCTGCTGGTTTCACGCCCACTAACACCATGGCCTGGCCCATCACATTTCTTGGATGCAAACCCCTTCCTTCTCATCCTGTTACCTCCCTGTTCATCCACCTCTCCTCTTGTCTATGTCTAATGGGATATCCTTGTTTCGGCTCAATAGCGGATTTTGTTCAGTCTCATGGTGGTGTCTTCATGGACAGTTCGTACCCCTCCTCCCCCGTTACGGGCCCCCAGTGCCGGGGCCTGCGGAGGGCCAGTGAGGTCAGCATTGCCAGCCAGGTCTCAGGAATGGCAGACAGTTACACTGCCACCAACATAGCCAACAGTAAGTGTTCTCCTTACCACACGTATCTCTCACTCACACGGCTCCATCTCAACTCCTCTTTCAGTCAATCTCTTCTCTAGTTTTTCTCTCTCTCTCATTCACACACACACTGCTCCATCTCAACTCCTCTTTGTCAATCTCTTCTCTAGTCTTACTCACACACACACACACACACACACACACACACACACACACACACACACACACACACACACACACACACACACACACACACACACACACACACACACACACACACACACACACACACACACACACACACACACACACACACACACACACACACACACACACACACACACTGCTCCATCTCAACTCCTCTTTCAGTCAATCTCTTCTCTGGTCACTCACATCTCAACTCCTCTTTCACTCTTCTCTAATCTTTCTCTCTCTATTTCTCTGTCTCTCTCCTTTCTCTTTTCTTCCACCCCCTCTCCTTTCTCTCTTGCTCATCCTACTCCACTTCACTCCTTCATTCTCACCCCAATCCTCTCTCTCTCTGATTCTCACCCTCCTTACTCACACATCACTCAGTGCGCCGGATCCCGAGCAGCTCTGTAGTGACCCAGTTGTGCCTGCATTCACAGAATAACCACTTAGTTACCTGCTAGCTCAGCTCCAACTTATTACGACACCTGTGATGGATTACACTGCTCTAAGCCCCTTCATCAGAGAGGGAGCATAACATCACCACAGACATATCCATTGTTCAAATTCAATGTGCCAGAAGATTAAAACATGACTACTGAAGAAGCAAAAGCTCACGCCCTGTCACTGTGTGTTCGTCCTACTCTGAGCCATTGTTTGAATGTAAATGCAAAGGAGGAGTAATGCATTTATTTAATGTGTTTGCAATGCATGTAAAAAGACCCTGTTTCACTGAGTCATTCCTGCATCGTTCGCACCTTGTCACACTGTCTACCCAGATGCCCAAGCTTCTTTTGTGTTTGATGTAAAGAAGAATGTCTCCCAAAGTCTGGCTTTCTCTTGTAATCTCTGTCTGAAGTGGATATGTCCTAAATAAGGACCAATAACACAGCTTTCAAACATTTACTAATGTTCTACTCAGTTGGGAAGTTGTAATAGTGTGTTGATGAGGTCATTTCCAGTCTTTGAAAGAATTGCTCATTGCCATGGAATGCTTTTGTCGCTGTTCAGAAATGCAACAAAACAGAATATACACACACAAAATAAGTATGAAAATGGGTTTTGTCAAAAGATAATTCTAACCTTCCTTTTTCAGTTTAAATGAAGACCAGTCGGACACTTAATTGATTACTTTATTTTGAAGCCAGTTTCAGGTTGTGAATGCAGCTTGTAGCAGAAGTACTTTACACATTTTTGCAAACTGGAATTAACTGCACTATAAGGAACTGTACTCAACAGTATGAAAACAATTCCTTTTGACATTATCCATCATTCATTTTCACGTGGTTTTTCTTTTTGTTTTGTTTCCCATAGCACAAGCATGGCCAAATTAACCAAACCAAAAACTCCCTTTGGGACAAAGCCTTTTGTCCCAAATCGCCCTGACATCACAAACCAAATTCTCCCTGAGAAGCCCCCTCAAGTCCCCTAGAAAATAAATGAGTGACCCAGTCCCAGGAACTACCAATACAGATCCAGGAAATGGGCCACAACTAGACCTAGAGACCCAGAAGCCAACGGAGGTGTGAGCCCCTGTGGCTCTGGTCAGTTAGAGAGACACTTGTCAGCTGGCCTGGAGTATGCCATATATGACCTGGTCTCCCTGGACTCTCAGGCAGAAGTGGATCAGGGTATTCTTATAAAACACTGGATCCTATCAACTATGTACCAAATCCAGGCTCAGCCTACTACTGACTTCTCTTATGGGAAATCTTAATATATTGGACAATCAATCTCTTTTTAACATTGTTCTTGTCTACCAGAAATTTCTCTCAACTTTTCTCGGTTTATTCCTTTCTGTTTCTATGACGATCCTTTTCCCTGGTAGACTATGTTTTTTGAATACAGCACAGTCCCATTAACTTCACAAACCAGACCGATAAGAGAGACCCTCTACATACTGAGATGATATTGTGACTTTAAAAGTGTAACATAGCCATCATCCAAATGATATAGCAGGAAGGCTACTTGCCCAACTTCCCAGTCTCTGCCTCATAGTTGACACCATTCAACATAGGCACGTTTGTGATCAGTCCACAAGAATAAATTGTTATTCAGATATTTGTGCCCTAGCCTGTTCTGGAGGAAAATATTAATGCATCAATGACAGTCCCAGTGTGAATCCACTTAGTGAAGTGTTATTTGGCAAAATCATTGAACCATCGTCCCTTTTCTTCATATTTAATACAAATAACTGCTGGTTTGTTGCTATTTACGTTGACTCTTGTCTTGAACCAACTTTAACAATGTAATTCTTGCATAATAATGGTTCTCTTCCTTATGTATATGTATTTCAACAGTAACAATCTTCAACTCCTGCCTTACTTCCATTTTAGCTAATGAACTGCTGTGGACGATCTGGGCTTTGATAGTGGTTTATGATTGAGTACAGCCTTCAATACAGCCTAAAGGTTTATGGTTGAACTTTTCCAGGGGTGTGTATTGGGATGTTTTGCCCCTCTGCCTTACTCACAATGCAACCATGCTACCCCACCCCAACCCATGTACCCCCTCTCACCATGCAGTCGCAGCCCGTTGGTGGGGCACCAAGCGTGTGGACTTTGCCTTGTACTGCCCTGATGCCCTGACAGCCTTCCCCACAGTGGCACTACCGCACCTCTTTCATGCATCCTACTGGGAGTCCACTGATGTAGTGTCCTTCCTGCTGCGACAGGTGAGCTCACATCACAATCTTCCATGGCCTGTGCTTCTGGCCCCCTTTAAAATGTACACTAGTGTGGCTGGTGAGTATGTGTGGTGTCATCTATATGTTTATTTTAGGTTATGAGACATGAAAACTCCAGCATACTGGAGCTGGATGGTAAGGAGGTGTCAGAGTTCACTCCATCTAAACCCCGGGAGAAGTGGCTCAGGAAGAGAACCCACGTCAAGATCAGGGTACAGTCTGCTGCAGCTAGAACAGTGTTGACCACTTGAAGAGATTCACTCTTGCTAACACTGTAATTGTGTCTCAATCTATTCATGTGTGTGTATTTCTTTGACAGAATGTGACAGCCAATCATCGTGTAAATGATGCAGTGCTCACAGAAGGTGGGCTGCAGATCGTGACTGGCCGCTTCATGTACGGACCTCTGGACATGGTCACACTGACTGGGGAGAAGGTAGGCTCTCTCTCTCGCTCTCTCTCAGCAATCAGTATGATCATTTTCCATTACAACAATGCAAACAGTAGGTTTGTACCACACAAGGTCCTATATACAAATGTACTTAACTCTCCATCCACCTTATCCCTATGTACTTATCCCTCCATCCACCTTATCCCTATGTACTTATCCCTCCATCCACCTTATCCCTATGTACTTATCCCTCCATCCATGAGTCTTATCTGTATTTGTTTTCAATTCAAAATACGCTACATGTATGTGTGCATCTTCAATGTGTTTGTGTTCAAAGTGGTTGTATATCTATCTCTATGTTGGTCCTTTGTAGCTCAGTTGGTAGAGCATGGCGCTTGTAACGCCAGGGTAGTGGGTTTGATTCCCGGGACCAGCCATATGTAAAATGTATGCACGCTTGACTGTAAGTCGCTTTGGATAGAAGTGTCTGCTAAATGGCATATACAGTATATATTATATTTACAGGTGGACATCCACATCATGACCCAGCCCCCTTCTGGAGACTGGGTGTACTTTGACACGGAGCTGACCAACAGCAGTGGCCGTGTGTCCTTCATCATCCCAGAGAGCAAACGGCTGGGGGTTGGCGTCTATCCGGTCAAACTGGTGGTCAGGTGAGACTGGCATCTATGGCATGCTCTTCTATGGTCTCTTTCAGCCAATCCAGTCCTGAGGCTTCAGAAATGGTGCCCTTTGTTTTTGGAGGGTTTTAGGTGACTCTGTCAAAAAACACTTACATCTATTTTTTTATTCTGTTCCTCTGCCTCTTTATTTCTTTCCAATTGTCTCTGTCTCTTCTCCTCTATCTTCCAATTGTTTTGTGTCCTATCACCGACAGGGGGGATCACACATTTGCAGACAGCTACCTGACAGTGCTTCCCCATGGGACAGAGTTTGTTGTGTTCAGTATAGACGGCTCATTCGCTGCCAGCGTGTCCATCATGGGGAGCGATCCCAAAGTTCGAGCCGGAGCAGTCGATGTGGTCAGGTAACATGCACCTGGCATCACCTGGGATTGGACAGTCATAAGCACCAAAATTATTTCTGTCTCTATAACCTGTTGTGTTGCACTCTCTCCACTCTTTCTTATACCTTTTGATTTCTTTCCAGGCACTGGCAGGACCTGGGCTATCTGATCGTCTATGTGACGGGGCGTCCAGACATGCAGAAGCAGAGAGTGGTGGCCTGGCTGTCTCAGCATAACTTCCCCCATGGCATCGTCTCCTTCTGTGATGGCCTGGTCCACGACCCACTCAGACACAAAGCCAACTTCCTCAAGTCACTCATGGAGGTCAGGATGGCAGTGGGGGTTGGGTGGTAGGTTTGTTGAGGGAGTGGGTAACAGAGGCTGGGGGTAGGTTCAGGAGTAGGTGAGGGCTAAGTGGAATGGTGCAGAAGACAATGAAGGGAGAGGAGATTGAAGAGATGGTGCAGACAAAAAGATTAGGAAATATTGTCAAGAAAATACGTTTTCTTGGTCCGAATTTATCGATGACACTTGATTCGCTGGTTCCACAGGCTCACATGAAGATCTTTGCTTGTTACGGTTCTACCAAAGACATCGCGGTCTACACCTCCATCGGCCTCTCTCCCTCCCAGATCTACATCATTGGCCGATCCTCCAAGAAGATGCAAGCTCAGTGCCAGGTACGATATACATGCACTGACTTTTTAATTTAGTCCTGGTCCTCTAGTTTACCATATGCAGCACTTCATTACATTATAGGACTGTCTCTTTCCCTGCCTGTCCCAACAGTTCATTACAGAGGGCTATGCAACCCACCTCTCTCAGCTGGAGTACAACCAGCGCTCCCGGCCAGCAAAGACTAGCAGTGCCCGCATGGTCCTACGGAAAGGCAGCTTTGGTCTGGGTGCAAACAGCGACTTCCTACGGAAGCGGAACCACCTGCTGCGCACCATCTCCGCCCAGCCGGCCTCCAGCTTGCCCAGCGGCAGCGGCCACAGTAGACCAGAGCGCACACAGAGCCAGTCAGACAGCCACAGCCAGCATGGCCCTGGACCAGCCCAGCGCAGCATGAGCATTACAGCAGGCTGCTGGGGCCGCAGTGGCAGCACCAAGCTGGAGCCTGGGGTGTTTCAGCCTGGGGTGAAATTGAGCAAGGACAAAGGTGATGAGGAAAGGGAAAAACTGCAGAAAGAGAAATTCAAGAAATGAAGATTGAGATGACCAGAGAATAATTTAAAGACAGGGGAGAGTGAGATGCTAGTCGTAGGCTTTCAAAGCTCTAAATACAGAGATAGGAAGAAGAATGAGAGAATATATGCGGTAAACAGGTCAATGGAAAAAAAGCTGATCTAACAAAGTGGATATTCGGCAAATCCATCAGGATTTATGTATTCTAGCAGGCCCACAATGTGGTTACTGAAATCCGATTTGGATATATTTGGCTGTTTTCGCTGCATAATATATAAATATCTGATAAATGCTAACTCCGGCAGATTTGTTTCACCAATATACCACGGCTAAGGGCTGTGTCCAGGCACTCCGTGTTGCGTCATGCAAAGGACAGCCCTTAGCCATGGTATATTGGCCATATACAGTTGACGTCGGAAGTTTACATACACCTTAGCCAAATACATTTAAACTCAGTTTTTCACAATTCCTGACATTTAATCCTAGTAAAAATTCCCTGTCTTAGGTCAGTCAGGATCACAAAATGTCAGAATAATAGTAGAGAGAATTATTTATTTCAGCTTTTATTTCTTTCATGACATTCCCAGTGGGTCAGAAGTTTCCATTCACTCAATTAGTATTTGGTAGCATTGCCTATAAATTGTTTAACTTGGGTCAAACGTTTCGGGTAGCCTTCCACAAGCTTCCCACAATAAGATGGGTGAATTTTGGCCCATTCCTCCTGACAGAGCTGGTGTAACTGAGTCAGGTTTGTAGGCCTCCTTGCTCGCACATGCTTTTTCAGTTCTGCCCACAAATTGTCTATAGGATTGAGGTCAGGGCTTTGTGATGGCCACTCCAATACCTTGACTTTGTTGTCCTTAAGGCATTTTGCCACAACTTTGGAAGTATGCTTGGGGTCATTGTCCATTTCAAAGACCCATTTGCGACCAAGCTTTAACTTCCTGACTGATGTCTTGAAATGTTGCTTCAATATGTCCACATAATTTCCCTCCCTCATGATGCCATCTATTTTGTGAAGTGCACCAGTCCCTCCTGCAGCAAAGCACCCCCACAACATGATGCTGCCACCCCTGTGCTTCACGGTTGGGATGGTGTTCTTCGGCTTGCAGGCCTCCCCCTTTTTCCTCCAAACATAATAATGGTCAAACAGTACTATTTTTGTTTCATCAAACCAGAGGACATTTCTCCAAAAAGTACGATCTTTGTCCCTGTGTGCAGTTGTAAACCGTAGTCTGTTTTTTTAAATGGCGGTTTTGGAGCAGTGGCTTCTTCCTTGCTGAGCGGCCTTTCAGGTTATGTCGATATAGGACTCGTTTTACTGTTGATATAGATACTTTTGTACCTGTTTCCTCCAGCATATTCACAAGGTCCTTTGCAGTTGTTCTGGGATTGATTTGCACTTTTCACACCAAAGTACGTTCATCTCTAGGAGACAGAACGCATCTCCTTCCTGAGCGGTACGACGACTGCGAGGTCCCATGGTGTTTATACTTGCGTACTATTGTTTGTACAGATGAACGTGGTACCTTCAGGAGTTTGGAAATTGCTCCCAAGGATGAACCAGACTTGTGGAGGTCTACACTATTTTTCTGAGGTCTTGGCTGATTTCTTTAGATTTTCCCATGATGTCAAGCAGAGGCACTGAGTTTGAGGGTAGGCCTTGAAATACATCCACAGGTACACCTCCAATTGACTCAAATGATGTCAATTAGCCTATCAGAAGCATCTAAAGCCATGACATAATTTTCTGGAATTTTCCAAGCTGTTTAAAGGCACAGTCAACTTATGTATGAGTTATAGTGTACAGTGTATGTATAGTGTATGTAAACTTCTGACCCACTGGAATTGATACAGTGAATTATAAGTGAAATAATCTGTCTGTAAACAATTGTTGGAAAAATGACTTGTGTCATGCACAAAGTAGAAGTCCTGAACGACTTGCCAAAACTATAGTTTGTTAACAAGAAATTTGTGGAGTGGTTGAAAAACAAGTTTTTTATGACTACAACCTAAATGTATGTAAACTTCCGACTTCAACTGTACCACATCCCTCGGGCCTTATTGCTTAATTTTACCCCAACATTGTGTGAAATACATGTATAAACAATAGCATAAATGTAGGTTAATTTTGATGGGCAATAATGAGGAGATTGGGAAGGGGGGGTTGTGTGCGTGGTGTTTCCAATGTTTTGGTCATATTCCATTGATCTCTTTACCACATCTATACAGCATTGAAAACCTTTGGTGCTACGAACCAGTCTGTATTAAAGCAAGACCATCAATATACCTGAATCAACAAAAACAACAACAGGTAGAGGCAATGTCTCTTTTTTTTTCGGACATTGATACAATGGAGAAAAGCCTTTTAAGAAGCATCTTATTTAAGCAAGGAACATGCATGCACAATACACAAACAAACCTCTGGCCAACAATAGGAAGAGACTCCTAAAGAAAGAGACTTGGACTGTTTCCGAGTTGCATATTGTTCTAGTTTTTATTTATCATATTCATCATATATGTCTTTAATACCATATCGATATACACAGTGTGTCTCCTGGACTCCAGCGTCCTCATGCTGCCGGTTTGGTTTAACTCCTGATAGATCCATGTCCCCCATCTCCCACCCTGGGTTATGCAGGTGGGTTGTATCCTCCCTGCACCATGACACAGTCTACAGTCTCCAGAACCACACACATACAGCCAAAATAGAATTATAGCAGTGCTTCAGCAGCTGCAATACTCTTAAGTCTGTACACCAATTGCACTTTGATTACAGTTGAGACGCCAATCATTGTCTGTTTTATCATACAGAACATGTTACATTATAGTCCACTGTAATCATAGCCTATACAACAAAGTATATTTATGTATATCACTTGCAGGGCAAACTTGTATCAATGTAAGGTGATGTGCCAAAGTAGGCAGTATGCTCAATTTACTACTACACCTGAAGGGAGAAGCTGAATGGAAGATGTCTGTTGAGACAGACTGAAACTGCTCTGTGGACCTTGTTTGGGTTGATTGATTGTATAGTTGAAGATAACCGAGGCTTGTATATAATATTGTATGTAGAGCTGAAGTCAGGCCTACCAAGGGGCAATTCTCTAGTATCCTCTTCACACTGAGGAGATACACATTCAGGATACACCTTTTCATTATTATTTAACAGGATACATAGATATAAATGTATATATTCATTTTTTTGTGAACACAAAAACAATTGTTTTAGTTCTTCTAACTACATAGTGTTTCATTTTTTATGTTCGTATCTCATGCAATCATCCGCAGCAGCCAATACACAGCAGGGCTATTTGCCTTGCATAGTATTGCATTTCTACTACATCAACTGATGACGCAAATGGCAGGACTTGTGTTAATGTATCTGCTATCTTAATGTGTCATGTTTATTATGATATACACTACATGACCAAATGTATGTTGACACCTGCTCGTCGAAAATCTCATTACAAAATCGTGGGCAGTGATATGGAGTTGGTCCCCCCTTTGCTGCTATAACAGCCTCCATTCTTCTGGGAAGGCTTCCCACTTAAATGTTGGAACATTGCGTCCATTCAGCCACAAGAGCATTAGTGAGGTCGGGCACTGATGTTGGGCGATAATGCCTGGATCGCAGTCGGCGTTCCAATTCATCCCAAAGGTGTTCAATGGGGTTGAGTTCAGGGCTCTGCAGGCCAGTCAATTTCTTCCACACCGATCTTGACAAACCATTTCTATATGGACCTTGCTTTGTGCACAGGGGGCATTGTCATACTGAAACAGGAAAGGGCCTTCCCTAAACTGTTGCCACGAAGTTGGAAGCACAGAATCGTCTAGAATGTCATTGTATGCTGTAGCGTTAAGATTTCCCTTCACTGGAACTAAGGGGCTGATCCCAAACCATGAGAAACAGCCCCAGACCATTATTACTCCTCCACCAAACTTTACAGTTGGCACTATGCATTTGGGCAGGTAGCGTTGTCCTGGCATCCGCCAAACCCAGATTCATCCGTCTGACTGCCAGATAGTGAAGCGTGATTCTTCACTCGAGTACGTGTTGCCAAAGCTCCAGAGTCCAATGGCGGTGAGCTTTACACCACACCAGCCGACTCTTGGCATTGCGCATCGTGATTTTAGGCTTATGTGTGGCTGCTCGGCCATGGAAACCTATTTCATGAAGCTCCCGACGAACATTTCTTGGCCTGACGTTGGTAGTGAGTGTTGCAATCGAGGACAGACGATTTTTACACTCTACACGCTTCAGCACTCGGCGGCCCCGTTCTGTGAGCTTGTGTGGCCTACCACTTCGCGGCTGAGCCGTTGTTGCTCCTTGACGTTTCCCCTTCACAATAACAGCACTTACAGTTGACGGAGCAGCTCTAGCAGGGCAGGAATTTGACAAACTGACTTGAAGTTTTGTCTATGGAGATTGCATGGCTGTTTACTCAATTTTTTACACCTGTCAGCAACGGGTATGGCTGAAATAGCCGAATCCACTAATTTGAAGGGGTGTCCGCATACTTTTGTATATATAGTGTATTTTGAAAGTCAATCACTTCCTGAGCTGTAAATGAGGCATTCATTGTTATTGAGCACGTAGACAATACTATTTAGGTTCAGTTGGGAGTTATTTGTTGAAGCCTCCGATGAAAAGTCTGTAGATATTTGTAAAAATATGCTTTGGAAAGAAGGAACATACAGTAGTTAGATTAATCTTAGGTTTATTCATGCAAATGATGTTTACCTCTTCCCTGTTTCAAAACTGTGTAGAACTATGACTGTAATGGACCACGGAGTACTGAAATGTTAGTGAGAAGGTGCAATATTACCCACAATCATGCCACAGCAGCAGATCCACCATATAGAAAGAATGCCACAATGCATTGACAATCAGTTAAGCAGGCACATGCAGCAGCAGAGACAGAACCTCGTGCTAACACACTCACAAA
Source organism: Salvelinus fontinalis (assembly GCF_029448725.1). Lineage (NCBI taxonomy): Eukaryota > Metazoa > Chordata > Actinopteri > Salmoniformes > Salmonidae > Salvelinus > Salvelinus fontinalis. The sequence goes on from NC_074692.1 coordinate 20,976,993, forward strand.
ATGTCTAGGTGCCCTGTGATGAGACGGGTAGAAACATTTTCAAAGCACATGATAATCATAGCAAATTGTTTAGACAGATGGGATCTTGGTTGAACGGTCATTACATTTCTGGTGTGATCCAGGGACAGCAAGGAAGACAGTGTGAGGGGTGTATGGGGAGGGAGGACCATCATGGTGAAGTGGTGTCCTCGCAATCCATACAGATTGCTCTGGTAGGGAATGAATGAGGCATCAGACTGTCTATAGCCCTGTTTATACCTGGTACTAACATGTGCCCCAAGTCCTAATCTGGTCCACATTCTGATTGTGCCGACATTTTCAGATGGGTGTAGATTATTAAAAGACACATTGTGATCAGATCTTCCTGACCCCCTCCGGAGGTAGTAAGGCACACACTGTGTCTGGATATCAATCAAGTGAAAGCAGATATGGATGGTCAAACCATATAAATCATTATACCAGCCTCTAAAATCATTGACAGGTAGCACAATTGGCTTATGGCATCAGTAATTAAATGTAAAGAAACATTTAATTCGTATTATTTTGAAAGAATATCTCAAATACTTCGCATACAGGGAGGCATCAGCTAATCTGGTCACAATACGGACACTAGAGCTGGGCGATATGGACAAAAATCTATATTACGAAAGATTGACTAAATGATCACGATAAATTGAATGATACGTTGAATGAAATGTATAAGCACCAGTAATTATTTTACCCTTTCAACTACCCCTACAACTTTGAATGTTATCAATTGTCCCATTAGCAATATTAGCAGACAGGCCTATTTCATTACAACTTCACATTCCTCTAGTAAAGGCTATCGTTATCAGTAAAATGTTCTCGATAAACTGAAAATTATCAAAACCGACCATTTATCGTCCCAGCTCTAGTAGGCACGACTAACCTTAAGAGTGATTGGATCACACAACTCACATGTTAGAGCAAGGTTTAAATGAGGCTATTGTGAACCCAATGTTCTAGAATCTTTGCTTTACCACCAATCCATGTCATACATATAATATGAGATCATGCTATTCCTGTCCATTGCCCTACTATAGGCATATTTCAGGGTGACCCAGAAAGCATCGCCCCAAATACACATGAACATGCAACAGGCATGGTAAAGGATGCAGTCAGTTGAGCTGGAAGGGCTTGTGTTGTGAAGCAATGCCATTGTAACTGATACTTTGGGCTACGAGTCACTGTTCATATGATATGCTTTTGACCTTTTTTTAAAAGTGGCACATAACTATGGGCAACCCATATGGATTTCTCTGTGCATCCTAACAGTGAAATTGGAGAAGACTGGTTAGCACATCCAGCTAAAATAAAACATACACCACAATTATTACATGGCTGATCTTTAAAGCATCGTCCTGCTCCAGAGATACTGTATCAGTCAACTGGACATTGACACCCCAAGAATGTAAAGATAGACTTGTCCAATCATCAGTTAAACTCAGACACATCTGGACAAAGACATTCCCCATAGTTCTGCTACTGGCAGATGCAGATATTACCAGAGGCCTTAGAGTACATTTCCCTTTTTGCCTTAAATTTTCTGTTTCAATTATCTGACTCATGCCTCCATGGAATAATCCTCCAATAGAATTTGCTGTACGGTCACTGAAAGGGGCCATTATTTCCCAATGAGACTTTGGTATGACTTGTGGTTGGTTGGTTTCATCCCCAGGGAAATAGTATAAATGTACATAGGAATATATTAAATAAAACTACTTGAACTCTGCGCTGAAAAACAGGTTTCATCTCACACTCTTTTTGAAATGGCAATGCTGACAATTTGATCACATCTAAAACCTGGATGTAAAAATGTCCCAATACCTTGGCTTTGTTAAAGCTTGGTATATACAGTATCAATATACTTTGTGTTCCTCCAAAGTTTGACAGTTGTATTTACCCATTCCCTGTGTTTACATATACAGTGTATAAAAAGTAAGTATGAAGAACAGAAATTAAAAATGGGTGGTTTCATGTCTCTAAATTATTTTAATGGTGGGTGTAAGATTAGATTTTAAATTTGTAACTGAAATAGTAAATACCCGATGGACACAGCAATGGTCAAGGATAATTATCTAAGAAAAATACTTTATTACATGGTAAAAAAGTAAATAGCATTACACAGTTGACTGTTTTTGGGGTCAGTTTGAATGCATGTTTAATTGAATTGAATATTAAACTGACAGTTGGCCATCATGAATTTCTGATACATTCAGAGAAATTCCAAAGTGAATTGTGATATAAGGATGCTGGTCAACTAAAATACAAATTTAATTTGATTACATTTAATTTGAGCAATTAAACAAAAAATGTGGCCAAACATGATGTATATGATTGAGTCGCACTCGCAGTACAGTACAATCATAGATAGGCACAGAAAGGGTTGATTTTCATTTTGGAGACATGTAGGGATCCTGTCATGTAAAAATGAGGCACAGCACAACTAACTGGAGACCTATTCTTCTGTCCTATCTATACAGAACAGTATAGATGTCTCCTTCCTACCGTAGCCTTTACATTAGGGGGAGACCCTCTACCTGTTCAGTCCTAGTTTCTTCTGAAAGGTGTTTCCGTCTCCCTTTGTGGCTTGCTGTAACAAGAGAGGAGGGCAAGTGTTAGGTAGACATTTTTATAGGTAGAGGACAATGCTTTAACCCCCTAAAAGCACACATAGCTGCATGGTCTTTGATGGTTTTCCATTTACCTTGTTGATGTCTTTGTGTCGCTCTTTACTGACAATCTCCTCAATGATCTCTCCCTCTCCCCTTATCAGCCTGAAAAACAAAAACAGAGGGAATAAAAACCAGCACACACCCATATAGGAATAGAGATTGAAACTACCAAACCATAGATGCCATGGGGACACTGTTGTATATAGCGTTGGTGTACCTGGTGCGTCCACTCTCAGGGTCTACCACCCTGCGGATGACACTCTGCTTGGCCTCATACTCCTCCTTTGTTAAGGGTCTCTTGGTGGATAGCCTGGCTTTCTGCTCATCTGTCATTGCTACAGAATGGACAAAAACAAAACATCCATCCATCTGCTCAGCTTTATATCTGGTTTCATCTTCCATTCTTTGTTTAGCTAGTTAACAAATAAACATTAGCTATTGATGACATATAACAAAATATGAGACCAACATACCTGGTCCATGATCTTCTGTGCAATCATCACTCTGCCACAACTCCAGGAAGGGCTGGGGGGTGCTGCCTACAGGCTGAGGGGGGGCGGGAGGGGGCATCAAATCTACAAGCAGGGATGCTCTCCTTTCTTCCAATTTCTTTATCTTCTTCTTTTTCTTCTTCTCCAATTTCATCTCTTTCTTCAACTTTCTTTTCTTCTTCTTTAACTTCTTCTTGAATTTTCTCCTTTTCCTTTCCTTCCTCTTGGACTTTTCATCACTTGATGAGGAGGATGAGGAGGATGAAGAAGAGCTTGACGATGAAGATGAGGAACTTATTTTTTTCATGTTTTTCTTCCCTTTCCGATCTGAAGCAGACAAATGTATACATTGTAAAATTGATAGACATACAAAGATATTTCATTATCTTATTCTGACATTAGATATCTGTATGTGAGGATGTGAAGTGCTACACATACGTGTGTAACGTTAGCTATCTACTACTACGTGTGATTTAATAATTGAGTCAAGAAAACCTTGGCTCTTGCTGAGGGAACGTGAGGCTTTCTTTGAAGGGGTCGGACTCGCACTGCTGCTGGACGATGAGGAAGATGAAGATGAGGAATGTCTTCGCTTTTTCTTCTTGGACAATTTTTTCTCTCCGACTTGTCTGCTCGTGCTCTTGGTCTTATCCGCGGAACTGTCGCGCGATCTACTGCGGTCCATAGTCGAAAATGTACGCTGTGTATGCTAGGGCAATCAATTCATCGTATTCCTTTAAAACTTTACTGAAGATTCTGTAAATCAATTGGGAAATACTTTGCTAACTACAGCTGAAAGAAAGTGGCGACAAAAGATGTCCACCCCCGATAAATAAGTTGTGCAGCTGTTTTTATTCCCCCGTGCATTTCCGGATCGTTAGGAAGTGTGTCCGCTTCACATTGTTGTCCTCTTGCACACTGATCATATACTTTCATGGGCCGCCTATCATATTGGCAATTCATTACTTGAATAAACATTTTTATTTTATGAGACTGATATAAAATCAAGATGCATATCATACTCAAAACTATGTATCACCTCTGAGGGTTGAAGTAGAGGGTTAAATGTATTGCATTGTGATATTTTGTATCATTCCTATACAAATGTAACTAGAGTAACCTAATCTTTACAATGGAAATTATATATCATAGTAAGATTGATGTGTCTGTTGCAGAGCTATGCTATAAACACCTGTTCATCCAAATAAACAAACATGAAGACCATCCATTTGCAATAACATTTTATTTCAAAATAATTTTTACAAAGGCATTTTTGAAAACAAATGTTAATGTTATGGTGTTTAACAGACTTGATTGTTGCTGACATTTCATAACTAGCCCTTAACCCACTTAGCTCACAGTGCTTGTGTGACCTAAAGCAGGAATGGCCTTTTATTTATTTTCTACTTACTGTTGCGAGTTAGAATAGTAAAATGCACATTGTATGACTTGGACTAAAATAGGTGCCGGTTCATTTTGGGTGCCGGTACTGTTTATATTTAGGAGCAGGAGCTCCACAATAGTTTTGAGCTAATATTCTAAGAGGAACAGGAGCTTAAGCAGTCGAACATTTAAGGTGTCAGTGCTCAGCTCTGGTGAGCTCCTGCCCAAGTCAAGCACTGAGAATACATAAGGTACATTTTGAAATTTGGTTGTGCATCAGCAGTTCCCTTATGTCAGTGAAGTTAGTCAGTGAAGTCATCTAAAATTGATTAGATAGCAAGCCATTAAACAAACTTAAGCAATCTAAACTTATCATTTTGGTGGTGGTTAGATGTGGGTACGCAGACTCGCAATCAAATGCGGCCCCTCGTGATGAGCAGATTTATTTGTGGCCCCCACCCCCATCAAAGTTGCCCATCCCTGATCTAAAGGGTATTGTAGAGATGGGAGATAGACAAAACTGCCCATAGAATAAGGATGTTATAATTCATTTAATAGTATATCTATGTAACGGTCTATTTTTTGCTAATTGAAATTGACTGGTTCACCTTGAAATTTTGTATGCTTTTGACATATTTGATAAATGAATGCATTGAAATAAATAAACACACGGGTAGTTCAAATTCACGTAAAACCAAAAGGTCTCATAAAAAGGACATGAGAAAAAATAAGTCTAGCAAAAAATAAATATGTAGTAGCTGCATGGGTGAGTTGTAACATTCTGAAATGGCGGGTAGAGGTTATGTAAGTGTAAGGTACCAGCAACCTTAAAGCTATCACATTTCCATCCATGTCTGTGTGCAAGGGAGTTTGCTGAGTTGCTCAGTGTTAAAAGGGGAGGGGTGGCGGGAATGGAATGTGTCACTGTTGACAGGGTTAGGCATGGCCTGTTATGAAGAGGCTACCATGCGGATCCTCTCAGAGGGAGTCAGCAGGAGGTTCTTAGCTGCCTTGATGGTGTTCTTCATAAGCATGGCCACTGTCATGGGTCCTACTCCTCCAGGCACTGGGGTAATGAAGCTAGCCTTTTGCCTCACACCTACAAAAGGAGAGATAAAGGGTGAGAAAATGTAGCAGAGAAAATGTGTGCAAGAACACAGTACATCTGAGGACTAATGCAAATTTAGACAAATTGCTGTCTAGATTAGAAACTTGTACCTTCAAAGTCCACATCCCCTACAAGTCTGTCCTTGCCAGTCAGAGGGTCATGCACTCTGTTTATTCCAACATCAATGACGGCTGCTCCTTCTTTGATCATGTCTGCAGTGATGAGGTTTGGAATCCCTGAGATTAGGAGAGGATTTAGAGGGTAGTAAATGACCACACACCACACACACGGTTGTAACAGTAATTTCTTCTAATTTTATATATATTTTTAAATAATAAAAAAAAATATATATATTGTACATAATAATGACAATCAATTACAGGTCAATGTCTACATTTTGCTCCCAGCGTTGATCAAAGCCCAGAACGTTTATATTCTTGATCTGATTGAGTTCTAATTTGCACCTGCCTCTTTGCGAACGAGTGGAATCATGAACAGTGGTTTCTTCGTTATGCTCGCCTGTGTCCCCCGGATAAGCCCTTTTTAGCAGCACATTCAGGACTCTTTCAAATGGCTAACTCCACCCTCTCCCGGCACAGGCCGAGGGCGAGGTGAAACGAACTACCTGAAAAACGAACAGTTTTTCAGCTTGCGAGATGCCGGACAAAAGGCCATTTTAAAACCATCCTGCGACTCCTGCCGTGTCTACAGACATTCTCCAAACAAACACAAACCGACTCCCGGAGAATGAGTGCACAACTGCTAAAGTCTCTTATAGATATGTCAGACAGGTGGCTATCTGCCGGCAGAGACGTCTATTGCAGTAACGTTGAAGGGCTCTGGCTAGAATTACTTAGCCTGCTAGAAGGATGAAGTAAGAAGCTAACGTTAAACGGAGCCTACCTCAGCAGGAACAAAAAATACACTACTACTGTAAGTTCCCATAATAACTTTGCTTTACAGAGAGTAGGCTACTGAGACAGATAGTGATGTGGCGCTCACTGGTGAGGCTGAGGCAGGCTGCAATGCATGCAGGAGGAAGCAGAGGAGACAGAGAGAGCGGAAGCAAGTAGAGAGAGGTTAGTACAGTGGTTCCCAAATCTGGGGTCGGGCCCCATGTTGGGTCCGTTGAGAACCTGTACTAATCTTTTCTAACAAGTTTGGAACTTATAAAAAAACAAGATATGCTTCAATATGAACATCTTCCATATAGGCCTAAATTAAAATGCAATCAAAATGGAAACAATATAGTTTAAAAAAGTATATATATATAAAATATGTGTGTGTTTCGTCGCTGATGCTACGCGTCAGTTTGAAACATTGCTCATATTTCCTCCCTTTCAGGAGTATAACATTACAATTGTATAGCTAATAGGCTATGTATTTTTTTGTAGATCGACTGAGGTGGTGATAGTGGCTGTGGTCATTTGCTGCTCTCCAAATAGCATTTACATTTTGTTTAACTGTATAGAAATGCAGTAAATGAGCGTCACCTTTCAAAGTCGGTTTACTAAGTACTCTCTGCCGGCAAACGCTACCTGTGTGTCCATGCCTCAAGAGACCCACCCAGGACAAGCTACTCAAGAGATACAAAATAGCTCTATGAGCCAGCTAGTAGCTCTCAGTCACAAATGATAAACTTACAAATAAGCGAGAGACAGGTAGTAGACAAGGTAACGATATATCTTCAATAGGAGCAGATGATCCATACCTGCAGCAGCAACAACGATGTCTGCAATTCTTGTGTGCTGACGGAGCTGTTCCTTTGGTGTGTAACGGTGAGAGATGGTGACTGTGGCATCACCTGCAGAATCAAAAAATAAGTAAATGCGAGGGCCATGATCCACATATTCAACTTCATAATTTCAGCTTTAAGGGAAACCTCAGTATTATCTCTTTTACCCATTGTTAATCTACTTTTACATAATGAATCATAATTAATTAATAATAATTGAAATGATATAGCATCCACCCTATCACTGTAGCCCCTAAGTCATCCAGACTCACCCCCAGGCCTCTCATGACGCCCATCTGAATGCAGCAACATGGCAATGGGCATGCCCACATTCTTGGAGCGTCCCGCCACCACAACATTCTTCCCAAGGGTAGGAATTCCTGGGAAACGGGAATGAACAGTCAGTGACAGAGTTGTCATTTTGCCCCCATAACAGTCTAATTCCATTCATATAACAGAGGGAGGTGAGAGCTGCCCTCCCACTACCTCACCTGTGCGTTTGATGATTTCCCAGACTCCCCAAGGAGTGGCGGGCAGCATGGTGGACTGGTCCAGGCACATGCGGCCCACATTGACCACGTGGAAGCCATCCACATCCTTGCCAGGGAACACAGCATTACAGACGCGCCGCTCGTCAATGTGTTCTGTGAGAAGACAGTGGGAATGATGTTTACAAGACAGTACGTATGTAAATGGCTGTTCTACAGTAAATAGGCCAAAGGCCAAACCATTCAGGGATATGCAAGTATTAGCTATAAATATTAAAAACAACAGCTTCAAACGGTCATTCTTTCTTTGTCTACAAAAGGTTGTATAACTGTTTGCTCACCAAGAGCAATAACTCTCCTACCCAACTGCCCTTTCCAACACCATGCATCGTCTCCTCACCCTAAAGCCACTCCTTACCTGGCAGAGGCAGCTGCACCAGCAGGCCGTCCACCCTGTGGTCGGTGTTGAGTTTGTAGATCAGGTCCATGAGTTCCTCCTCAGAGATACAGGAGGGCTTCAGGATGGTCTCACTGCTGATACCTGCAGAGAAGAAAAAAATAGGGAGGAATTATGAACCCATTCTATCCCAGATAAATATAAACAGTGACAGAGAGAGGGGCGGTGACCAGGAAGAAAGAGGGAATTGGAAAGCCACGTTCAACACTCATAGAATAGTTTCTTAGTCAAGTATGTCCAGTTGTGCAACAGAGTTCATCTCCAGCACAGGTAACATGTGTGTGTGTGTGTGTTTACATACCAACATCAGCTGCAGCTCGGGTCTTATTCAGGACGTAAGAGTGACTGGCTGCATGATCTCCTACAAGGACCACGCTCAGGTGGGGTCTCCGATTGCCAGTGGAGACCCACTGTTCAACATCGGCCCTGGCCTCCTCCCGGATCTGACGGGCCAACTTCCTGCCTGAGATGACCACTGCTTCCTGTCTGGAGAATCGAAGAGCAGTGAGGCAGATGTTAGAGGACAGAGGAACATGTAAACTGTCAGGAGAAGGTATACACTGGGGCTGGCACGTGATTTATAGTCCTGCAGACTAGTTGTCAATCCCAAAGTGAGTGTGTATGGCAGTCAGCCAGCAAGGAGTGCTGGTAGGCAACCATGTAGGGTTCCCCATAAGCTAGCGATGGCCAAGTAAAGTCAAAACAAGTACAGGGCTCCTGGTGTTACCCATGCATGAGGAGTGTGGCGGCTAAAAATACCAATACATGAGTTACACTGTGGCCATGCTATTAAATAAACTTCTTGGAACCCCTGGCCTTCAGGCCAAGTTGTTGGCCTCGTTGTGGAGTACAGAGCGGAGCAGGTGAAGATGAAACCTGAGTGCTGCTCCCATTTCATTTTCAATGTGTTAAACTAGATAACATCCCTTATGTAAAAGCATGCACACAGAGGAGTAATACCAGAGGAGTAATGAGCCGTCCATAGTGATGTAACCATCCCTTGATTCTACCACGAGTAATTAAACAACCCCAGAAACATTCAGCTCTTCAATGGGGCCACAATAGCAAGTCCTGGAGGAGACCCCAGCAGGGCATGACATTTGACAACACCCCCACTGCCCAGCTTTCAATGTGTACACAAAGCATGAACATAATTATTTTTTTTGGTCTCCATAGGAGGACAACCTTGTTGTAAATGTGTTGAGTTTTCAGCAAACAGTTGACCACAGACCATGTTAATGATTAGTTAGTCTCTGACAGGATAAAGGACATAAGTTTTGCTACCTTTCCTCCCAGACTAGTTATCCTTCACACAGTGCCAGTACCATGATAGGGAAAGGACTGTCAGCAGACCCAAATAATAAATACTGTCAGCTCTGAACTAGAACCCTGAACTAGAACCCAAGCCATTTCCTAATTACCAATCAGCAAGTCTGTGCCAGCTCTGTTCCCAAGTATGGGCTTTGTCCTGAGTGTGAAATGTAAATAGAACAAACAATGCAACTTGTTTGGTGTTATGGTTTTATAAAGTAGGCTTTGCTCATCCGAAGTGATGATAGGAAACTGTTCTGAAAAAAACCCACTGTCCTATGTTGACCCTAACCTTCTACTCAATACAGTGCACCTTGAATGTGCACGCTCCAAATGAGACTCATCTGTGCTGGCTTAAAAGTGGCTAAATCAGTTGTGATGTTAGTCATGTGCATAGTCACAGTGCATACACAGGCGGTTTGTGTTTCTAGATGTCTGGAACATTAATTATCTTAAGGAACGTGCTGCTGCAAGGCATGCCTCAAATCAAACATGGAATTAATCAAATACATTTAGGCAGACAGTAGAAGGGGGAAAAAATTGTCTGCAAAAGCTAGGTATATATATATATATATATATATATATATATATATATATATATATATATATATATATATACACACATACACACACATATATATAGTTGTTTAAACACATTTTATATGTAAAACTACAGTCTGAATACTGATTCATTAGTTGGTTTGTGACCCCCATTGGTAACAACTGTCTGAATACTGATCACTTTAGTTGTTTGGTGACCCCCAATGGGAACTTGCCTGCCTTTATGCAAGTGCCCTGAGCGATTTCATCAGCCATGCAGCACTGCAATGATACCGGCATAACGTTAGGGGCGCATTACGACGATCATTGATTCAAGACCCCTCGTCGCTACAATGTATCGTTTAAAACGTTACATAATTGTCCTCAGTGCACAATCAGAAACGTTGTGTCCACAGAGACTTTAAGATGCCGGGATACAGTGACACATAGAAAACAAACATAAAGGAAAGTGCCATAGAGAAGCAGAAAAGTAATACCTGGTAGGTTACCTTCAAAAAGAAGAGGGCGCATTTTTCATATAGAAAGCAACCTATCATAGTCCACCAAAATAGATTATTGTTACTTATCTATCTTAAGTATATAGGATTACTAATACATACCTTGATGCTGACATATGTAGACTACACACTTGATGCTGCGATTGCTGGCATAATTTTCTCAGAGCTCTCAGCGTTGCCATGTTTACTGATCTAGTAGATAGGCTAAGTAATCCAACAATGAGAAAGGGGGAGAGAGAAGTGAGGGAGATTGAAAGATGAAGCAAGCCGAGTCTGACAGACAGACCACCGTCTGTGAAAAAGATTGAGAAGACTCGAGATGTTTTAAAGGCTACAGTCCCCCCGCCCGCATATTGTATATACGTCAGTTTCCAGGCAAAAGGGCCACACCTCTAAATGCAAAGCTGCCCAACCCGGTGGTGTAGTACTTTATTTTCCCTCACTCACTACCCTGGCGTATGTTCTGAAAAACTATCCTTGACTAGTTTGAGTTCATCACTGATAACAATAGAAAAGTAAAATCACATGTTTTATTGGTAATGCCCATTTGGTTTGGTTTACAATCGCCAAACGTATGGATTGCAATCGGCTTGTGACTGGTGAAAACATCCAAACGCAAGCACGTGGAGCCCATTGTAATTTAGCATGTACCTCTGGCATAAAAAAACTGAGGTGCATCCGGAAGTCATGAATTCTCTGACACTTAAATATTTTTTATAAATGCGTATGGCATGATGTGTAATTGCGTATCAATACTGCTAGTGCTATCCGAAATCCTTGTGACGTCCCCACATAAAAACCTAAGCAATTTTAACTTAAATTGTGTAACCTCAGAGTTTGAACGTCCCAAGAAACCAGCATTGTAAGGACCGTATAAATACTGCTGAACCATCCATATTACAACAATTACTGAAATAATTTCCATGAGAGTCCATATGAGGGCGACAAACGTACATGTCAGCAAAATGTTGCGCTAACTATCTACGTCAAAATATTATTTCTTCAGGGTACGACTACACAGTGACAAGTGTGATAAGGGTTATAAAGTTCGGAGACTTTTCACCAGGGAAGCTAGAAAGGCTGTATATTCACCAAACAACCAGTGAAACGTTCGACACGACAGTTTTCTTTTGAGCTTCGATATTCTTTGGTCTGCATTTGTCTTCGTTTTTCGACCGAAACTAAGTTAACGATGAGCTTCCTATTGTAAGTAAAGCTAGTTATATGTCACGTTTTTACTCGTAGTTAGCTAACGTTATCTAACTGGCTAGCTAGTTATGGTTTTGCATAACTTTAGATGCAGACAGATATACTCATTAGTCATGATGTAACCACAGATTGTCATAGCTGTCGCTGTAACTTTTGTCTTACGTTTAATATAGTTAGCTAAATGTGACTAACGTTATCCAGCTAGCTAGATGAGCTAACGTTAGTTAGCTAAATAACACGATCATGTCACGTTATAGCTAGCTTAAGTTAGGTGTCACTCATCATGGGAACTGCTCATTGACGCATTTTTAGCATGTCGACAACTAACGTTAGTGAACAAGTTAACTAGCAAACAATTATAAATAGCATGGGTTCCTTCCTGTTTTGTTGCTGTCTGCTGATTAGAGGACAGTGTTTAACAGGAAGACTCTCAGACTAGTATGACTTCATATCTGAGCAGTGAACACATCAACTCATCACTAATAGCTCAAACGTGGAACATCAGTTTGACTCGAGCTCCCTCTCCTCCATTGATCCAGTGGCAGTCGCTCGTCTAAGACCTTCAAGCCGAAGAAGAACATCCCAGAGGGCTCCCACCAATACGAGTTGTTGAAGCATGCAGAGGCAACGCTGGGGAGTGGGAACCTGAGGCAGGCTGTCATGCTGCCAGAGGGGGAAGATCTCAATGAGTGGATTGCTGTTAACAGTGAGTAAAGGGAGATTGAATTGACACCTGTTCTTAATGACAGCCTTTAGGTTTCACAGGTGACTGACTGCACAGTCTAGTAGCCTAGTGGTTAAGAGCGTTGTTTCAGTAACCGAAAGGTCGCTGGTTTGAATCTGTTGGTGCCCTTGAGCAAGGCACTTAACCCTAATCGCTCCTATAAGTCGCTCTGGATAAGTGCGTCTGCTAAATGACTCAAATGATGCACAATTTCTTCCAGAAAACTGGTTAAATGAAAAAATATTTTGGTATCCACATATGTATGTCTTTGGTTTGCAGTTGAACAAAAACCCCAAAATCTGAATAATTTACTAAATCTTACCTTATTCCACAAAGAAATCCTAAAATGTCCCGGACAATATTGGCAGAAGTAGTCAAATAATTCGATTTCAAGCAGGTGATTCACCTTTACTTTGGAATTGAACTCACCTCTGGTGAATTGCAGGTGCCTGCAATATAAAAATCCCTCATTCAATGAGTTTGAATAGAGAAAAGGACTCATTCTCCTCTTGTTGATGTGTGTACCTCAATGAACATGGAGAAATTAAAGAAACCAGATCATTATCTGAGGTCAGTCATACGCAAGATTGTAGCCAAGCATGGACAATCTCGAGGCTACAAGTCCGTCTTCACAGACCTTGATGTTTTTTATTTCCACTGTACGCAATGTCATCAAGATGTTTAAGGCCCATGCCACAGTAGCCAACCTCTATGGATTTGGCCGCAAGTGAACTTGATGGATGATTGTAGCGAAGGATTGTTAGAATGGTGGAGAAAGTACCTCGATCAACTGCCACACAGATTCAAGCTGACTATCAGAAACAAGGTATCACAGTTTCATCTCGCACCATCCGTTGCCAACTCAATGAAAGGGGATTATATGGTAGGAGATCCATCTGTCCACAGGACATTCTCCCAGAAGGATTTTGGCATTTCCAGGTGTGTTGGCAAATTGCCGTCAGGCTTTCTTATGTCTCTTTCTCAGCAGTGGGGAGAAAGAGACATAAGAAAGCCCGACTGCAATTTGCCAAAACACACCTGGAAATGCCAAAATCCTTCTGGGAGTATGTCCTGTGGACAGATTAGAGTATTTTGTTAAAGAACACCATATGTATGTTTTACAGAAAACAAAATGAAGCCTTTGTAGAAAAAAACACCTTCTCTACAGTCAAACATGGAGGTTCAGGGATGTTTTCGAGTTGCTTTGCTGCCTCTGGCACTGGGTGCCTTGAATGTGTGCATGGCATCGTGAAATCAGGAGAATACCAAGGAATTTTGGAGCGCAATGTTTGACCCAGTGTCGGAAAGCTGGGTCTCCTTAGGTCATGGGTCTTCCAGCAGGAGAATATTTTTAGGGAAAATAGTGACTTACTTGAAAAAAGTACAAGGGTGCCAATATTTGACCACAAGTGTGGGTGGGTGTGTGCCCACGCATTCGGAAAAGTATGCAGTTCACTTTTTCCACATTTTGTTATGTTGAAATTGTTTTTTCTCTCCCCTTCATAAATCTACATACACAATACCACATAATGATAAAGTGAGAACGGGTTTAGAAATGTTTGAAAATGTATAATTTTTTTTATAAAAAAGTATTCAGACGCTTTAATGTAAGACTAGAAATTGAGCTCAGGCGCATCCTGTTTCCACTGGTCATCCTTGAGATGTTTCCGTAACTGTCCACCTGTGGTAAATTTCAATTGATTGGACATGATTTGGAAAGGCACACTTCTGTCTACATAAGGTCCCACAGTTGACAGTGCATGTCAGAGCAAAAACCAAGCCATGAGGTCGAAGGAATTGTCAGTTGAGCTCAGAGACAGGATTGTGTCGAGGGATAGATCTGGGGAAGGGTATCAAAACAGTTCTTCAGCATTGAAGGTCACCAAGAACACAGTGACCTCCATCATTCTTAAAAGGAAGAAGTTTGGAACCACCAAGACTCTTCCTAGAGCTGGCCGCCCGGCCAAACTCCACAATCGGGGGAGAAGGGCCTTGGTCAGGGAGGTGACCAAGAACCCAACGGTCACTCTTGACAGAGCTCCAGAGTTCCTCTGTGGAGATGGGAGAACCTTTGAGAAGGACAACCATCTCTGCAGCACTCCACCAATCAGGCCTTTATGACGGAACGCCAGACGGAACACCACTCCTCAGTAAACGGCACATGACAGCCCGCTTGGAGTTTGCCAAAATGCTTAGGGTCAACGCAGGAGTGGCTTTGGGACAAGTCTCTGAATATCCTTGAGTGGCCCAGCCAGAGCCTGGACTTGAACCCGATCGAACAGCCCTGAAGAGACCTGAAAATAGCTGTGCAGCAATGCTCCCCATCCAACCTTACAGAGCTTGAGAGGATCTGCAGAGAAGAATGGGAGAAACATGTCAAACTTGTAGCGTCATACCAAGGAAGACTCGAGGCTGTAATCGCTGCCAAAGGTGCTTCAACAGAGTAAAAGGTCGGAATACTAATGTAAATGTGATATTTCAGTTTGTTTTGAATACATTTGCAAACATTTCTAAACCTGTTTTTACTTTGTCATTATGGGGTATTGAGGGGGGGGGGGGGCTATTTAATCAATAGTAGAATAAGGGTCTGTTCTCCGTTTCAGCTGTGGACTTCTTCAATCAGATCAACATGCTCTACGGCACCATTACGGAGTTCTGCACTGAGACCAGCTGCTCTGTGATGTCTGCAGGGCCCAGGTAAGATGGGCAGGGAGATAGACTATTCAAATGGAAATGGGAATTCCACACACACCTTTTTGCTGTGGATGAATTTGACCAACCTTTGACTTAAGAACCTTCATCAGACACATTCCATGCATGTTCCCTATTTTTAAATTGTAGTATTCTCTGAAATGACCTGAAGAGTGATAATGCTGTTCCACTTAAACAAAATTAAACTACTTTGCAGATATGAAACAGACAATCATATCAGTCAAAATATAAAATTCCCAGTTCATGCTACAAAACCAACTTTATAAGAGGTTTTTAAAATTAAGTTATATGACTCAAAATGACAGAGTAAGGCATTGTTGGCAGAATATATGGATGCAGTTCAATGCATGGATTCATTTAATAAACCAATGCATGTTTGTAGTCCAACAAATATTGCTACCAGGTTGTAAATCACAGCTGACCTGGTACATTGTTTGCTTCCTCCAGCCATTCGGGATGCCCTGTTTCAGTTTCAATGACTCTATTTTGGACAAAAGCGGACGAATGTAACTAAGGCTGGGAATGCCAACACGATCAAACTACCAAGGGAAATGATCACAAGTCAGACATAACGTGGCTAATAGGCTAGCTTATCTATTTAGGTAGCTATGTATTTAGCCTAACGTTAGATACTTTTGTACATATCGTGTAGCTAACTGTGGCCACCCTTTCAAATTAGTGGTTTCGGCTATGTCACCCACACCCTTTGCTGACAGGTGTATAAAATTGAGGACACAGCCATGCAATCTCCTTAGACAAACATTGGCAGTCGATTGGCTTTACTGAAGCGCTCAGTGACTTTCAGCGTGGCAAGCCTAAGATCAGCATGCGTCGGCTGGAGTGGTGTAAAGCTTGCCACCATTGGTCTCTGGAGCAGGGGAAAAGTGTTCTGTGTAGTGATGAGTCACGCTTCACCATCTGCCAGTCCGACGGACAAATCTGGGTTTGGTGGATGCCAGGATAACGCTACCTTCCACAATGCATAGTGCCAACTGTAAAGTTTGGTGGAGGAGGAATAATAGTCTGGGGCTGTTTTTCATGGTTCGTGCTAGGCCCTTTAGTTACAGTGAAGGGGAATCTTAACGCTACAGTATACAATGACATTTTACATGATTCTGTGCTTCCAACTTTGTGGCAACAGTTTGGGGAAGGCCTTTACTATTTCAGCAATGCACCAGTGCACAAAGGGGGATCCATACAGAAATGGTTTGTCGATCGGTGTGGAAGAATTTGTCTGGCCTGCACAGAGCCCTGACCTCAACCCCATCGAACACCTTTGGGATGAATTGGAACGCCGACTGCAAGCCAAGCCTAATCGCCCAACATCAAATCAAATTTTATTTGTCACATACACATGGTTAGCAGATGTTAATGCGAGTGTAGCGAAATGCTTGTGCTTCTAGTTCCGACATTGCAGTAATAACCAACAAGTAATCTAACCTAACAATTCCACAACTACTACCTTATACACACAAGTGTAAAGGGATAAAGAATATGTACATAAAGATATATGAAGGAGTGATGGTACAGAACGGCATAGGCAAGATGCAGTAGATGGTATAGTGTACAGTCTATACATATGAGATGAGTAATGTAGGGTATGTAAACATTATATTAAGTGGCATTGTTTAAAGTGGCTAGTAATACATTTTTACATAATTTCCATCTATTCCCATTATTAAAGTGGCTGGAGTTGAGTCAGTATGTTGGCAGCGGCCGCTAAATGTTAGTGGTGGCTGTTTAACAGTCTGATGGCCTTGAGATAGAAGCTGTTTTTCAGTCTCTCGGTCCCTGCTTTGAGGCACTTGCACTGACCTCGCCTTCTGGATGATAGCGGGGTGAACAGGCAGTGGCTCGGGTGGTGGTTGTCCTTGATGATCTTTATGGCCTTCCTGTGACATCGGGTGGTGTAGGTGTCCTGGAGGGCAGGTAGTTTGCCCCCGGTGATGCGTTGTGCAGACCTCACTACCCTCTGGAGAGCCTTACGGTTGTGGGCGGAGCAGTTGCCGTACCAGGCGGTGATACACCCCGACAGGATGCTCTCGATTGTGCATCTGTAGAAGTTTGTGAGTGCTTTTGGTGACAAGCCGAATTTCTTCAGCCTCCTGAGGTTGAAGAGGCGCTGCTGCGCCTTCACAACGCTGTCTGTGTGGGTGGACCAATTCAGTTTGTCCGTGATGTGTACACCGAGGAACTTAACTTTCCACCTTCTCCACTACTGTCCCGTCAATGTGGATAGGGGGGTGCTCCCTCTGCTGTTTCCTGAAGTCCACAATCATCTCCTTTGTTTTGTTGACGTTGAGTGTGAGGTTATTTTCCTGACACCACACTCCGAGGGCCATCACCTCCTCCCTGTAGGCAGTCTCGTCGTTATTGGTAATCCAGCCTACCACTGTAGTGTCGTCCGCTAACTTGATGATTGAGTTGGAGGCGTGCATGGCCACGCAGTCGTGGGTGAACAGGGAGTACAGGAGAGGGCTCAGAACGCACCCTTGTGGGGCCCCAGTGTTGAGGGTCAGCGGGGTGGAGATGTTGTTACCTACCCTCACCACCTGGGGGCGGCCCGTCAGGAAGTCCAGGACCGAGTTGCACAGGGCGTGGTCGAGACACAGGGTCTCGAGCTTGATGACGAGTTTGGAGGGTACTATGGTGTTAAATGCTGAGCTGTAGTTGATGAACAGCATTCTCACATAGGTATTCCTCTTGTCCAGATGGGTTAGGGCAGTGTGCAGTGTGGTTGCGATTGCGTCGTCTGTGGACCGATTGGGTCGGTAAGCAAATTGGAGTGGGTCTAGGGTGTCCGGTAGGGTGGAGGTGATATGGTCCTTGACTAGTCTCTCAAAGCACTTCATGATGACGGAAGTGAGTGCTACGGGGCGGTAGTCGTTTAGCTCAGTTACCTTAGCTTTCTTGGGAACAGGAATAATGGTGGCCCTCTTGAAGCATGTGTGAACAGCAGACTAGGATAAGGATTGATTGAATATGTCCTTAAACACACCAGCCAGCTGGTCTGCGCATGCTCTGAGGACGCGGCTGGGAATGCCGTCTGGGCCTGCAGCCTTGCGAGGGTTAACACGTTTAAATGTTTTACTCACCTCGCCTGCAGTGAAGGAGAGGCCGCAGGTTTTGGTAGCGGGCCGTGTCAGTGGCACTGTATTGTCCTCAAAGCGAGCAAAAAAGTTATTTAGCCTGTCTGGGAGCAAGACATCCTGGTCCGCGACAGGGCTGGTTTTCTTTTTGTAATCCGTGATTGACTGTAGACCCTGCCACATACCTCTTGTGTCTAAGCTGTTGAATTGCGACTCTATTTTGTCTCTATACTAGGACTTAGCTTGTTTGATTGCCTTGCGGAGAGAATAGCTACACTGTTTGTATTCGGTCATGTTTCCGGTCACCTTGCCCTGGTTAAAAGCTGTGGTTCGCGCTTTCAGTTTCACGCGAATGCTGCCATCAATCCACGGTTTCTGGTTTGGGATTGTTTTAATCGTTTAATCGTTGCTGTGGGTACGACATCGTCAATCAGTGCCTGACCTCACTAATGCTCATTGCTGAATGGAAGCAAGTCACCCCAGCAATGTTCTAACATCTAGTGGAAAGCTGTCCCATTATAGTGTAGGCTATTATAGCTGCAAAGGGGGGACCAACTCCATATTAATGACCATGATTTTGGAATATGATGTTCGACAAGCAGGTGTCCACATACTTTTGTTAATGTAGTGTAGCTGCTGGTTAGGATGATGACATTGGGGGAGTGGCCAACTTTGTCCCTCATATTGTTTTTCTGTGGCTAGGCAAGACATGGTGTCATTTGGTTAGCTAGCAAGAAATGTGAATCACTTTGCTTGCTAGCTAGGCTGAACTTGAACGACTGTCATCCACAGTTTAGCATAGCTCTTAGTTGTCAATCAAATGTATTTAGCATCGTCAAATGGGCGGAGAGGCAAGTTCCCATTCAGTCGTCAAAACGTGGCTTGGGACAAGCATGCATTGGCGGGCGAGCAGGCTACTATTCCCCATCGTTTATCAGTGCAATTTTGACCGCCAACTACAAGCTGAAAAAGTGAGGGTTTATCTACTGTTTCCTCGTTTAGATCATATCGGTCTTGCTAACATTAGTTGATATTGTTGATGTATAGGCAACTGAGGGAGAGGGAGCCTACCTTTTCATGGTTGTTTGATCAATAGGACTGTAAAGTTTCCAAATGTAAGATATATTTGCAGAAATCCATTCAGGTGTAGTTTGGCTTTTTGTCCATTTAAAAAAAAAAACTAAAAACTAAAGTCGCACTGTTGCTACTGCCTGTAAACAAACAATCCAGTTAAAAGTGAATGATGGCAGGCCCGTGTGATTAATGGCTTATTTGCCTATAGCCCTATTGTATCTCTGATTGGCTATAGCGCATCGGTCTGTGTATACTCCTGTCCTGGACAAGACATGTTTTATTTGCTGCAGTGTTTATTAATTGTCCAAATGCATAGCCGCTTTCCCACTATATTGCTATAGAATTTTCACAAATGCCTTACTCAACGTCATTCCCAAACATTCTATGAATGTGTGAAAATGACCATATTTAAGTGCTTGCTTGTCAGAATGTAAAAGCTGTAATATTCTTCCTGGGGGTGTATATTATCATAATACGATTTCATGTTGCTAAAACGCTGTCAGTTCCACTTAAACTTGAATATGTCAGTTATTTACATGCCACTGCTATGGTCAGCCCAGGCCTGACTTCCCCCACACACACAAATGTTACATTTTGATACCTAGTTTTAAACTTTTGTTCCTTGCGTTAGTTTCACTTCATGTTTTTAGTGTTAATGCAGTACATAACAAATAATTTCTGGAGTTTTCTGTGCCCATATTCACAAATCGTCTCACAGGAGTGCTGACCTGATTATATAATCTTATTCATTATGATTTAAAGGGGAAGATGAAGCCTAGTTCATCAGTCCTTCTCTGAGACACTTGATTGATTCTTGTCAGCTAAAAAATGACAAACGCAACACTTTCAAATATTTTACTGCGTTACACTTCATATAAGGAAATCAGTCAATTGAAATAAATTCTTTAGGCCCTAGTCTATGGATTTCACATCACTGGGAATACAGATGTGCATCTTGGTCACAAATAAAAAAAATTTAAGAAAAAAGGGTAGCGGTGTGGATCAGAAAACCAGTCAGTATCTGGTGTGACTGCCATTTTCCTTATACAACCACCATTTGCCTTATGCAGCTTCTCCTTCGCATAGAGTTGATCAGGCCATTGGTTGGCGCCTGTGGAATGATGTCCCACTCCTCTTCAAAGTTACTGGATATTCCCTGTGCGAAGTTACTGGATATTCCCTGAACCTGGAACACGCTGTCGTACACGTCGATCCAGAGCATCCCAAACATGCTCAATGGGTGACATGTCTGAGTATGCAGGCTGTGGAAGAACTGGGTTATTTTCAGTTTTCAGGAGTTGTGTACAGATAGATTTTTGCAACATGTGGCCATGCTTTGTCATGCTGAAACATGAGTTAGCGGTGGATCTAAGGATCTCGTCATGGAATCTCTGTGCATTCAATTCTCTGTTAACAGCTCTGGTGGGCATTCCTGCAGTCATCATTCCAATTGCATGCTCTCTCAACTTGAGACATCTGTGGCATTGTGATGTCTGACAACCAAATTTGTGTGGCCTTTAATTGTCCCCAGCACAAGATGCACCTGTGTAATGATCATGCTGTTTAATCAGCTTCTTGATATGCCACAATTGTCAGGTGGATGGATTATCTTGGAAAACGAGAAATGCTCACTAACAGTGATGTAAAAAAAAAAAAAAAAAAAAAATGTACACAACATTTGAGATAAATAAGCTTTTTGTGCGTATGAACGTTTTTCTAGGTTATTTTATTTCAGCTCGTGAAACACTTTACATGTTGCATTTTATATTTTTTTCTGTGTAGTTTTGGCACTTCCTCAGAGTTCCTCCTTGTTCTATTTTCGGTCTCAAGGTCACTGTAGTGTTAGACCGCTAGTCAATCAAATTTAGTCAATCAAATGCATTTATAAAGCCCTTCTTACATCAGCTAATGTCAAAGTGCTGTACAGAAGCCCAGCCTAAAACCCCAAACAGCAAGCAATGCAGGTATAGAAGCACGGTGGTTAGGAAAAACTCCAGAGAAAGGCCAAAACCTAGGAAGAAACCTCGAGAGGAACCAGGCTATGAGGGTTGCCCAGTCCTCTTCTGGCTGTGCCGGATGGAGATTATAACAGTACATGGCCAAGATTTTAAAATGTTCATAGGTCAAATGACCAGGGTCAAATAATAATAATCACAGTGGTTGTAGAGGGTCAGCACCTCAGGAGTAAATGTCAGTTGGCTTCTCATAGCCGATCATTCAGAGTATCTCTACCGCTCCTGCTGTCTCTAGAGAGTTGACTGGGACAGGTAGCACATCTGGTGAACAGGTCAGGGTTCCATAGCCGCAGGCAGAACAGTTGAAACTGGAGCAGCAGCACGGCCAGGTGGATTTTGGACAGCAAGAAGTTCAGGCCAGGTAGTCCTAAGGCATGGTCCTAGGCCTCAGGTCCTCCTCCGAGAGAAAAAGAGACAATTAGAGAGAGCATACTTAAAGACAGGAGGGGTCGGGAGACACTGTGGCCCCGTCCGACGATACCCCCGGACAGGGCCAACCAGGCAGGATATAACCCCAACCACTTTGCCAAAGCACAGCCCCCACACCACTAGAGGGATATCTTCAACTTACCATCCTGAGACAAGGCCGAGTATAGCCCACTAAGATCTCCGCCACGGCACAACCCAAGGGGGGGTGACAACCCAGACAGGAAGATCACGTCAGTGACTCAACCCACTCAAGTGACGCACCCCTCCTAGGGACGGCATGGAAGAGCACCAGTAAGCCAGTGACTCAGCCCCTGTAATAGGGTTAGAGGCAGAGAATCCCAGTGGAGAGAGGGGAACCGGCCAGGCAGAGACAGCAAGGGCGGTTTGTTGCTCCAGTGCCTTTCCGTTCACCTTCACACTCCTGGGCCAGACTACACTCAATCATATGACCTACTGAAGAGATGAGTCTTCAGTAAAGACTTAAAGGTTGAGACCGAGTCTGCGTCGCTCACATGGGTAGGCAGACCATTCCATAAAAATGGAACTCGTCCGTGTTGGGTTCAGTGACATTTTTAATTCTGTCAATTTGGGGGGGTAATACATTTGATTCATAGGTAGATTTAAATTTTGTTGAATTTCAGAATTGCCTCCAGCTGTTTGCTTAGAAATTCTAGGGACAGTAAGGAGGCCTGCGTCTTGTGACTGTAGTGTGCATGTAGGTATGTACGGTAGGACCAAATCGGAAAGCTGGGTAGGAGCAAGCCCATTTAATGCTTTGTAGGTTAGCAGTAAAACCTTGAAATCAGCCCTTGCCTTAACAGGAAGCCAGTGTAGAGGCTAGCACTGGAGTAATATGATCACATTTGTTGGTTCTAGTCAAGATTCTAGCAGCCGTGTTTAGCACTAACTGGAGTTTTAGTGCTTTATCCGGGTAGCCGGAAAGTAGACCATTGCAGTAGTCTAATCTAGAAGTGACAAAATAATGGATACATTTTTCTGCATCAATTTTGGACAGAAAGTTTCAGATTTTTGCAATGTTACGTAGATGGAAAAAAGCTGTCCTTGAAGCAGTCTTGATATGTTCGTCAAAAGAGAGATCAGGGTCCAGAGTAACGCCGAGGTCCTTCAGTTTTATTTGAGACGACTGTACAACCATCAAGATTAATTGTCAGATTCAACAGAAGATCTCTTTGTTTCTTGGGACCTAGAACAAGCATCTCTGTTTTGTCCGAGTTTAAAAGTAGAACGTTTTCAGCCATCCTCTTCCTTATGTCTGAAACACAGGCTTCCAGCGAGGGAAATTTTGGGGCTTCACCGTGTTTCATTGAAATGTACAGCTGTGTGTCATCCGCATAGCAGTGAAAGTTAACATTATGTTTTCGAATGACATCCCCAAGAGGTAAAATATATAGTGAAAACAATAGTGGTCCTAAAACGGAGCCTTGAGGAAAACCAACATGTACAGTTCATTTGTCAGAGGACAAACCATCTACAGAGACAAACTGATATCTTTCCGACAGATAAGATCTAAACCAGTCCAGAACTTGTCCGTGTAGACCAATTTGAGTTTCCAATCTCTCAAAAAATTTGGTGATCAACGGTATCAAAAGCAGCACTAAGGTCTAGGAGCACGAAGACAGATGCAGAGCCTCGGTCTGACGCCATTAAAAGGTAATTTACCACCTTCACAAGTGCAGTCTCAGTGCTATGAAGGGGTCTAAAACCAGACTGAAGCATTTCGTATATATTTGTCTTCAGGAAGGCAGTGAGTTGCTGCGCTTTAAAATTTTTTGGGAGAGGAATGGGAGATTCGATATAGGCCAATAGTTTTTTATATTTTCTGGGTCAAGGTTTGGCTTTTGCAAGAGAGGCTTTGCTACCTCCACGTTTGGTACACATCCGGTGGATAGAGTGCCGTTTTATTATGTTCAACATAGGCGGGCCAAGCACAGGAAGCAGCTCTTTCAGTAGTTTTGTTGGAATAGGGTCCAGTATGCAGCTTGACGGTTTAGAGGCCGTGATTATTGTCATTATTGTGTCAAGAGAGATAGTACTTAAACACTTGAGTGTGTCCTTGATCCTAGGTCCTGGCAGAGTTGTGCAGACTCAGGACAACTGAGCTTTTGGAGGAATATGCAGATTTAAAGAGGAGTCTGTAATTTGCTTTCTAATGATCATGATCTTTTCCTCAAGGAAGTTCATGAATTTATCACTGCTGAAGTGAAAGCCATCCTCTCTTGGGGAATGCTGCTTTTTAGTTAGCTTTGCGACAGTATCAAAAATAAATGTTGGCTTCTTATTTTCCTCAATTAAGTTGGGAAATAGGATGGTCGAGCAGCAGTGAGGGCTCTTCGATACTGCACGGTACTGTCTTTCCAAGCTAGTCGGAAGACTTCCAGTTTGGTGTAGTGCCATTTCCGTTCCAATTTTTTGGAATCTTGCTTTAGAGCTCAGGTATTTTCTGTATACCAGGGAGCTAGTTTATGACAAATGTTTTTAGGGGTGCGACTGCATCTAGGGTATTATGCAAGGTTAAATTGAGTTCCTCAGGTGGTTAACTGATTTTTGACGTCCTTGGGTAGGTGGAGGGAGTCTGGAAGGGCATCTAGGAATCTTTGGGTTGTCCGAGAATTTATAGCACGACTTTTGATGATCCTTGGTTGGGGTCTGAGCAGATTATTTGTTGCGATTGCAACGTAATAAAATTGTGGTCCGATAGTCCAGGATTATCAGGAAAAACATTAAGATCCACAACATTTGTTCCATGGGACAAAACTAGGTCCAGAGTGTGGCAGTGAGTAGGTCCGGAGACATGTTTGACAAAACCCACTGAGTCGATGGCTCCGAAAGCCTTTTGTAGTGGGTCTGTGGACTTTTCCATGTGAATATTAGTCACCAAAAAAATTGAATATTATCTGCCATGACTACAAGGTCCGATATGAACTCAGTGAGAAACGCTGTATATGGCCCAGGAGGCCCTTAAACAGGAGCTTTAAAAAGTGATTGAGTAGGCTGCATAGATTTCATGACTAGAAGCTCAAAAGACGAAAACGTAATTGTATTTTTTGTAAATTGAAATTTGCTATCGTAAATGTTAGCAACACCTCCGCTAGTCTCTTATGCTCTTTTCCAGCTCCTGAATCTTACTCTAGTATACTCTGTACTAATCATCTATGGTAAATCTCCTCTTCTAAGAACAGAAAGTAAATCTGTGCACTGGTTAAATGCTCTGTCTAATAGGACAACCTTTTTATACTCCAAACTGAGTCTTGTTAGGAAGATGCCCTCTTCTAGCCATGTGTGACTGTCCAACAAACAGTGATGATGAATTGTGCCAAAAACATTCAGAGAAAGCCAGAATTTCACATTATTAAAACTAAACTAAAATTCTCATTCCATCTCGCTATTGGTCCATCTCTACCTCTCTCAAGGTATGAATACCACTGGGCGGATGGCACCAACATCAAAAAACCCATCAAGTGCTCTGCTCCCAAGTATATAGACTACCTGATGACCTGGGTGCAGGATCAGCTGGATGATGAGACACTCTTTCCCTCCAAGATAGGTTAGTTAAATTCACTTCGTATAAATTAGAAACCTTCATAAATTTAGCCTAGACCTTTGGCTTTTAGATAATAGAACTCCCGCTCTGTCTCCCTTAGGAGTGCCCTTTCCCAAGAACTTTATGTCTGTGGCCAAGACTATTCTGAAGCGCCTGTTCAGAGTCTATGCCCACATCTACCATCAGCATTTTGACTCTGTGATGCAACTGCAGGAGGAGGCTCACCTCAACACCTCCTTCAAACACTTCATCTTCTTTGTACAGGTGCCAATGCTAATACATTCCAAATATCAAATGTTCTCTTTATTGCTGTTTAGAAATGATTGTCATGATTCTATCAGAGGAGTCTTGTCATAAATCATGCTTCCATGAATGTAGTAAATTCTATTCTATTCCAATTGATGTATTGTGCAATTATAATTCATGGTTAACAGCATACTTGTTACTATCCTGTGTAAATATAGTATAGCAGGTAAAATTATGTTTTATTACATATGGCTTGTGTGGTATTTTACTGTGTGTCTGTGTAGGAGTTCAACCTCATTGATCGTCGTGAGCTGGCCCCTCTGCAGGACCTCATTGAGAAACTGGGCTCCAAGGACAGATAAACACCTTCGTCTCTCGCTCTCTTACCCCCCCCTCCCCTTCTCTCTCTGGCTTTCTGTAACTTCTTCACTTTGTCTTTTTCTTTCTCCCATAATTCATTACCTGTATGTTTTCTCTTATAGTTTTTTGCTCTCTCCATCTAGTTGTCTGTTGACATTATTTCAGAGCTTGTTTTGTTAAAGCTCACTCTAGTCTTTAAGGTAATGTACCAGGGTGTAGTATATTAAATGTCTTTTTTTTTGTAGTTTTGGTTAACAAATTCTATAATTGGGACCTACTGACCTGTACTGTGGACCAATATAATTTAGGAGTTTAAATGGAAACCAGCATTTCTTTCCTATAGGATTTACAAGCACATAAAACAAAAAAACAAAAAACGTTTTAACTATCATGGTTTCAGGTGAGTTTTTAGTCAATGTACTTAAATACTGTTTTTTGGATCTTGTATCTGCAACAGTTTTTGTATTTTAGATTTTTTTTCACTTAAGATGAACAAAGTTGCAAAAGTCAGGGGATATTGATCAATAAATATTTGCAGCGTCACTTTTGATATACTTGTGAAATAGATAATCTTCCATAGTTCATAAACAATCAGTGCTCGACTTGACTGCTTAGGTGTTATACGGTATTTTAAGAGAACGCAATCAAAATATCAGAGGATGACATTTTGAAAACAAATGAAATGTAGTATAATGTGAATATTTTGATCTTACTCATTCTCATTTCACTCATAGCACAATGTGCCTCAGTTATGTTTTTACTATGTCAAATTCCTTGGTTGTCTTTGTCCTTATGCTGGTACTTAATTGTAATATCAAGTAAATTCTTGTTTTATTGTTTATTAAACATACCTTTACTCAAGCATGCAATAATAGCAATAGTGCTTGCACCAATACATGACAAGGTTGAGTGTGTGATAGGTCATTTTTGTTTTTTTTGTCTTATCTGAGTGTGTGACATGTTAACTCACCGTAGTTATTATGTGTTCAATCCAGGCACAGTGCTAAAGCAGCAGGGCTGTTGGTTGTGCCACCTTGACGCAAATTAAATTGATCCCATTCCATCCAAATTCCTTGCCACAAATGGAATGTTATTTAAAAAAAAAAAAAAAAAGTTATTAGTATTTACCCTCTTCCTGATTTGGACTGAGTATAAAGGTCTAGGTGCTACTCCATTTGATACCCTAGACATGCTCCGAAACCTTCGTGACTACTAAGTTTTGTTTTTTTAAACCTGCTGCTTTGGGCTGGATGTGTTAATGTGTGGTTCATACATGCATAATCTATGAGCAGAATTACTGTCTTACCTCAATTAGCCACGATATCCCAAGTTTAAAAGCGACTGTTTTATGGAATCAGTGCTGTGCCATTTTCCCCCAAGTGGGTCAGTCCCCTAGCAATTTGAGTTCAACCAATGAGCTCCAGCCCCTTCCCATATGAGTGACAGCTAGCAAGAGGCACGTCATGCTCACACAGCAAAGTGAGAGAGGTCAATGACGTGTTGCACATACTTGATGTAGTATGTCATTTTCGGGGACCACTTGGCTCGTTAGTGCTACTTTCAGAACTACTGGCAAAAAAATATAGAAAAGTACAGGATAATCTTTAATTTAATGCAATGTAAATAAGCTGTGTAAAAAAAAAAAAAACTTCTCATTTGGCCCCTTGGTTGGAAAATACATCCATGTAAAAATATGGTCTACTAGTCAACACATGGTTTTAAGCAACTGTAAGATTAGTGTTTTTTACAAATCTCCAGCATGTTTGTAATATTCATAAGTTTTCCTAATATGTGCCTATGTTTGATCTGTCACCTGATATACCGCCAGTATGTGTGCTTATAGATTTGATTACGTTCAACATTGATTTTGAATGTGCTGTTACATTCCCCATAGGCAATGATATGTTGGGAATAAGACAATACACACCATATGTTTCTTGAACAAGTCCAGTGTACTTTTTTGGGGTAGAGTGGGGGGCTATTTTTTTCCTTCCAGATATCCAATGAAAACAGTTTGGCATGCCATAGATTTGGAGTTAGATTTTATCATATTTTTGATATTGCTGTTAAACAATTAATTTACCTTTGGTTAAGGAATTTTAAAAAGTGTGACCTTTTTCTATATATATATATATATATATATATATATATATATATATATATATATATATATATATATATATATATATATATATATATATATATACATACACACACACACACACACACGGTAATTTGTGGGCAATGTGATTGTTACAACTGTGAGTCCAATACTCTGCTGTAAATAGGATAATTTACAGAGCATTTATCTGAACAAAACTGTGCCTTAAAAATATTGTCTGAAATTACATTATTCATAGCTTAATTAACATTAAAATGAATTTGTGGAGATTGTTTGTATTGAAATTATTTAAAATGGGTATGAGAGTTTTTTTAAAGACTAAATTACACCTTTTCTTGATAACCCATTTTGACCATTCACTGCTTCCACTCTCCCTCTGCCTGGCATAAGATCACATCTACTACTACTTTTAACAACCACTCCCATCAATATGTCCTAGGCTATTGGTTATCAAAATCAACATTCGGCAATTAAATGTTATTATCAGAAGACAACATTCACAAATACTATTCATTTTGACGAAGTGTTTGTTGACCGTTTTGGGTGGTCTCATTGGTCAACAGTATTTCGATTAGCGAATCAGATACTAGATACTTGTGCGTCACTCGGTAGCTACTTTCAGGAAACGCTTGCTAACATGGTTTGCATTAACGTTCTTGGAAATCAGCAAGCTAGCTAGGGTGAAACTAAAATAAAGTAAGCATAAGGGCTTTCTTGTCGCTCAGGAAGTTTATTCTCACATTAGCTATTGAAAACAGCGATTTAAAGGCTCATCTTTAGCTAGCTACTAGCCAACTAACGCCTAGCTACCAGCGAAGTAAACAAACAAGGGACCAAGTCACAGCAGCTGGAGGTATGTAACTTTCTCATTCATAGATACGGGTATATGTGGCTAAATCGAAGCTATCGGCATTGAACAGAAACGATAGCTAACTACGTTGCATATTTGCTTTGTCATTGTCATCCAAATGACAATACAAAATGGGAACGTTTTCGAGCTAGCCTGTGTGCTAATTATCGAACGTTAACGTTCACGATACGATTCTTTATTTTGGGAAGATACTAAGAACTTTCTAGAAATAATTTGGGTAGTTATCGCTATCTAACAAACTAGTTATAACAGGAGATCTTTGATGCCACAGATTTCTTAAGTGGATTGGTTGCCACCCCAGTTTCAAATGTCACTTGGCAATTGTATCCTCTTTTTTTCTCCCCTTTTTATGTCCCTGCAAGCCATGGCTAATGAAAGCACACAGTTCTGTGCCAATTGGTAAGTACGCTTTTATATACAAAAGTATGTGGACACCCTTAGTCGATTCGGCTGTTTGTGTATAAAATCGAGGACACAGCCATGTCATCTCCAAAGACAAATATTGGCAGTAGAATGGGCCGTACTGAAGAGCTCAATGACTTTCAATGTGCACCGTCGTAGGATGCCAGCTTTCCAACAAGTCAGTTCGTCAAATTTCTGCCCTACAAGAGCTGCACCTGTCAACTGTAAATGCTGTTATTGTGAAGTGGAAACGTCTAGGAGCAACAACAGCTCAGCTGCAAAGTGGTAGGCCACACAAGCTCACAGAACGGGACTGTTGAAGCACATAGTGCATACATTTATTTTCCCTCGGTTGCAACACTCTACCAGATTCCAAGCTTCCTCTGGAAGCAATGTCAGCATATCGAACACCTTTGGGATGAATTGGACCGCCGACTGCAAGCCAGGCCTAATCGCCCAATATCAGTGCCCAACCTCACTAATGCTGTTGTAGCTGAATGGAAGCAAGACCCTGTAGCGATGTTCCAACGTCTAGTAGAAAGCCTTCCCAGAAGAGTGGAGGCTGTTATACCAGCAAAGGGGGACCAACACCATATTAATGCCCATGATTTTGGAATGAGATGTTTGACGAGCAGGTGTCCACATACTTTTGGTCATGTAGTGTATGAAGATTCAGGCAAGTTGAGAAGTTGTTAATAGATACATTCTGTCTGACTCCTCTTTCTTGCTCATTTTCTTCTCTCTCACTCTCTAGTCAGCATGACATTCCAGAGGCTAATTTCACTACTCATGAGATTCACTGTCGCCGGAATATTGCTCTGTGTGTTGTGTGCCAAGAGCCAGTGCCCCGTTCAGATCTGCAGCAGCACAAGGAACAAGAGCACATGCAGGTATGGTGCTAACGATGGAGCGGGCAGGAGCCAGGAAGTGGGTGAACTAGAAACTTGAGTGAACATCATCCCAAAGATTCTGTACAATTGTTATACAGGAGGCTTCACAAACATTTTATTTTAATTTCAGGTGAAATGTAAGTGTGGTTTAAAGATTGAGAAAAGCCTCATGGAATCCCACCAGGTATGTACAACTTGTATTAGGATGGAGACCTTGTGATGGTCACATTATGTATTTCATTGCATTTTCATCTGACTTCTCTTTTCCAGAGATCTGAGTGCAATCAGCGGATGGTGCCGTGTCAGTACTGTGAACTGGAGCTGGTTTTCAGTCAGTCCAAGGAGCATGAGGATTATTGTGGGACGCGCACAGAACCCTGTCCATTCTGCAAGTGCAATGTAATGTTGAGGGAGCAAGCTGTCCACCCAGCCTTGTGTGGTAGCCTCACACCACCTCAAGAGAGAAACAACAGCCGGGCAACTCACAGCCCAGCAGAGACCCAGTCTCCAGGAACATGGTTTGAATCTCACTCCATCCGTAACCTGCTGAGGGCCCAGAAGGGAGAAGGCCACAAGAACAACAACGCCAGTGCGTCTGACCGCAGGGCCCTGCCACGGCCACTGGAGGCCAGAGTGCACAACAGCACCCGGGGGCAAGTGGGCCTGGGAGAAAGGGGGAACATTGCCCCTAGGAATACAGACTTCAGCCACTGTAAGTCTGCCAATGGCTCATACAAAGTGTTCAAGTTTTCACATTATCCCAAAAAACATTTACTTCAACTTAGTCTGGTATTTTTATTTTATTTATTTCACCTTTATTTAACCAGGTAGGCAAGTTGAGAACAAGTTCTCATTTACAATTGAGACCTGGCCAAGATAAAGCAAAGCAGTTCGACACATACAACAACACAGTTACACATGGAGTAAACAAACATACAGTCAATAATACAGTAGAAAAACAAGTCTATATACAATGTGAACAAATGAGGTGAGATAAGGGAGGTAAACGCCAAAAAAGGCCATGGTGGCGAAGTAAATACAATATAGCAAGTAAAACACTGGAATGGTAGATTTGCAGTGGAAGAATGTGCAAAGTAGAGATAGAAATAATGGGGTCCAAAGGAGCAAAATAAATAAATACAGTAGGGGGAGAGGTAGTTGTTTGTGGTAAATTATAGATGAGCTATGTACAGGTGCAGTAATCTGTGAGCTGCTCTGACAGCTGGTGCTTAAAGCTAGTGAGGGAGATAAGTGTTTCCAGTTTCAGAGGTTTTTGTAGTTCATTCCAGTCATAGGCAGCAGAGAACTGGAAGGAGAGGCGGCCAAAGAAATAATTGGTTTTGGGGGTGACCAGAGAGATATACCTGCTGGAGCGCGTGCTGCAGGTAGGTGCTGCTATGGTGACCAGCGAGCTGAGATATTGGGGGACTTTACCTAGCAGGGTCTTGTAGATGACCTGGAGCCAGTGGGTTTGGCGACGAGTATGAAGCGAAGGCCAGCCAACGAGAGCGTACAGGTCTCAGTGGTGGGTAGAATATGGGGCTTTGGTGACAAAACGGATGGCACTGTGATAGACTGCATCCAATTTATTGAGTAGAGTATTGGAGGCTATTTTGTAAAGGACATCGCTGAAGTCGAGGATCGGTAGGATGGTCAGTTTGATAAAACGCCCTGGCCTATATTAAAGTAGAAAACTGTTTAATTGAATAACTTTTTTGTGTGACTGTAAAAACATCTCATGTGTTGACCCCAGTACTGGAACAGGAAGCTGCAGTGCTGGGCAACAACAATAACAACATGGCATCATTGGCATGGCCTGCAGACCAATCACTGGGAGAAGACTCTGCCAGCCTGGACTACCTTCTGGCCCTTAGCCTGCAGAGTGATGGAGACACAGGGGATGTAGGGGGAGGAGCGGGGGCATTGTGGACAGATGTATGGGACCACAAATTTGGAAGGATGTCCAGCAGCGGCTCTCCTATCACTCCCCCTAATAACAACTACCAACATATCACCACTGGCACCAATACAGCACCAGAACATGACCAGACAGGTCAGATGCTATACTAAAATACCAGTTATTGTCCTTGTTTGTTTTCATGTGAGATTGATATTGTTACAGTATGCTGCCCTCCTCTCCCTTTTACATTTTGACTATCTTCAACCCTGTCATGATCAAAAACAAGTTCGGAATAAAATCATATTTCTAACTTTACCCATTATTTCTCTGCTCTTTTTCTCCCATGTAGACACCATGTTGCCCTGTGAGTTCTGTGAGGAGCTGTTTCCTGAAGAGGACCTCATTTTACACCAGGTTAGAAGGATCTTTTGCTGCTTAGCCTACAAGTCACGCTAACGCCATGGAGGCTGAGCCTGAGCCGACCAGGGAATCAATTTCCTTTACATGCTGCAGCAGTTGGTTATAAACTCATGCCCCTTCCTTACTGTGAGTGCACATTGTTTCGTTGCTCTTGTTTGCTCCCTCTGGACTAGTTCCCTAGAATCCCCTCCTGAGTACAGTTAATTATTATTTTTGTTTTTGACAATTTGTTTTGCATTGTTTTTCTACAGAACTCAATCAAGTCAATATACATTCCCTCTCCACACACACAAATCCACATACATTCATTCTCACAGAGGGATCCACAAACTAAGGACGAAGGCAAACAATCTATCCAAAACAAACTGACATACAGAAATAACACAACACAAAAACAATTTATTATTGGTCACTGTCCAGTTTGTGTCTTGCACTTGGTATCCCCTTTAAGAACATAATTATGTAACGTAAATAGTTATTGAGGAATGCCAAAATGTGTAACTGTTAGAACTGTTAGTAATTTTCCATCTCAGGGCTCATTGATAGTGTGTATCATGTGGTAATCACCTGAGGGTAGCTAGCCACGGCCTATCTGGTTAGCAGAAATACATTACCCCCCCTCACACCTGTCTTTGTTGGCTTTCAGACTGGCTGTAGTCCTGCCTCAGCCTTTGCATCTTTCAGCAAGCGACCTCCGTCTCCATGCTATGATGACAGGATTGCTAGGGGTGCTGGTGGTCTTCTGCACATCCCACCTGACACCCCTAGCTTCCCCAACTTCCCCCGTTCAGTCTCCCCGCTCTCCTGTAGTCCACCTGCCAGTCCACTACAGAGAGACGTGGTCATTCCATGTGAGTTCTGTGGAGTAGCCCTGGAGGAGGCCGTTGTCTTTCACCACCAGGTACATTATTTACACTGCAAGAGATGGTGCTGTATAATGTAGATCATGTTCAAATAGTGTATGCCATTAAGGTCAAATAGTCCTGTCACATTACCAATGAGAGAGAAAACAGTTGTTTTGACAGGGGTAGAAAAAATCCAACAACACTTTGCTCCCATTCCTGTGTATTAACATTGTAATTACTCCAGTATTTTCATTGCGGTAACATGCTGTTCCATAGTAATTACCTAGTAATTGAGTATAGCCTGACACTTTGTTTACAGGATAAATGTGACTTCCGACCTCGCACGGCTCCCTTAGTGGATAAGGTCAACAAAGTGTCCTTTCAAAAACCATCTCTTCCTCTCAAAGAGAGCCGTGGATGGAGCTCCTCTGAGGTGCAGAGGAGACTCAAGCACCAATGTAAGACACTGAACCCCATGTTCACCAATGCACAATCATTTTGAACAACACTGATTGCTTTAAAACAAAGTCGATGTTGCTTGGGTTCCATCTATCCACCGATGTAAAAATTTTACATCAAATTTTGTGTGTTCATGCTTGCGTCTAAAGCGGTCCCCTTGAATGGGCTGGAAAGAGAGAAGCCCCAGGTGCAAAGCCCAAATGAATGGCAGAGAGTCCACAGTGGGCTACCCATTCCAGGGAAGATCTCAAACTGTGATCCTCAGGTGAAGAACAGGCCCCAGCATGGGAGTGAGGCAGAGGGGCGCCACTTGGTATTCAGTGAAGGCCACAAATCCAACTCTGCAGCAGCTGTGGGGTAAGAACAATGACACTTGCTGTAATAATATAATTTTAACGTTTGTTTAATTTGATTTGGCACAACTTCATTTGAAATTGTTTGGGTACATCATATTTGGATTACGTCTTGTGTTACAGAACTAGGGTTGAAAGTGTTTTATTTTGTATAATATAGTGATAAGGCTTCCAAATGTAATGAAATATGTTGTATCCATCTGCCAGACCTCCCCTAAGAGAAAATAATGAGGGACCAAGGATTAAAGGACCAAGGAATGCAGGGCCATCAAAGGTAAACAATCCTTATTTCTTTAGAGCCTCTATGGTGGCCGTAATTATTTGTTTATAGTTGAATGTTTTTCTGTATCAACATTCATTTCTAGGTGCCTAAGAAGCAAAACAAAGAACAGGAAGATGAGTGAGGGCAAGGCTGTCGATGGAAAGAGCTGCAGACAATCACCAAATGCTTTTTGTGTGTGCTGTAGTCTGTCACTCTAACAGTGGTGGCGTTACTGGCTGGCTACATTGCCGATGCCTGCCAGATCTCACTACACTTGGGAAGGTGTTTAACATATCAGCAAACCACATTGTTTAACAATCTGATGCCAGATTGTGCAACAGAAGATGTGGCGCAAACCAGTGGTTGATGCAATGCAATGTAGTCCTCCTGGAACACGACCAGAGTCTCTTTATTGCCTGTGTGTATGTTTCAGTTGCTCTTCCCTTTTAAAGTCTAAAGAATCAAACTTAAATATTTGAATGATTCCAATAGTTTGTCATATACCTTTCAGCTTTTTGTAATCTTTTAAGTTTTAAACTTTTAATATCAATTGTATAGAATTTAGGAAACCCACCTTAATATACTCTTGAAAAACCTATGTAAAAATGTATACAGGTATGTAAGAAATCTTAAAGCTCCACAAAGAAATTGTACTCTTCACTGAATAATACAAAATCAATGACACATACAGTATCAAAGCATTATTTGTATTTAGGGCTGCACCTATTGAACTGTTTGTTTTTTGTATGCTTTGTGATATTATCTTCATACTTTTAATAAATCCTTAGTATCAGTGTTTTGGTGCTTGTGGATGACTGTTAATGTAAAAGAGTGTCCTCAATACTAAGTGTTAATCACATCGCTATTTTCCTATAATCATAATTGGCTATAATGCTTTGAACCCTCCACATGTAAAAACTGCACATATCACATATGTTGCTGGTTACTGTAGTATGACCGGAGGGAGCTTTGCTGAGATTCAAGTGAGTACTTTGTCAATGGTTCTCTATTTTCCCCTTCTTTAGAGATACTGATGTCGGACTTTCTGAAGGCACTTTAGCCCCCATAGGGATGGCCATCGGCGATTGCCTTCAGGTAGTTCTCATATTGTTCACTGGTGGGCGCACTCTACTCAGCTATTTGTGCCGCTGCCTTTGAAACATCCACAATTCAGCATATTCATTTGTCTGCATGAGGTTGACATCCTATAGCTGGGTTTCCCAACCTCGGTCCTGCCCCCCCCCCCCGCACGTTTCGGCATAACAGGACTTTCCAAGTTACATATACACTGCTCAAAAAAATAAAGGGAACACTTAAACAACACAATGTATCTCCAAGTCAATCACACTTCTGTGAAATCAAACTGTCCACTTAGGAAGCAACACTGACAATAAATTTCACATGCTGTTGTGCAAATGGAATAGACAAAAGGTGGAAATTATTGCCAATTAGCAAGACACCCCCAATAAAGGAGGGATTCTGCAGGTGGTGACCACAGACCACTTCTCAGTTCCTATGCTTCCTGGCTGATGTTTTGGTCACTTTTGAATGCTGGCGGTGCTCTCACTCTAGTGGTAGCATGAGACGGAGTCTACAACCCACACAAGTGGCTCAGGTAGTGCAGTTCATCCAGCATGGCACATCAATGCGAGGTGTGGCAAGAAGGTTTGCTGTGTCTGTCAGCGTAGTGTCCAGAGCATGGAGGCGCTACCAGGAGACAGGCCAGTACATCAGGAGACGTGGAGGAGGCCGTAGGAGGGCAACAACCCAGCAGCAGGACCGCTACCTCCGCCTTTGTGCAAGGAGGAGCACTGCCAGAGCCCTGCAAAATGACCTCCAGCAGGCCACAAATGTGCATGTGTCTGCTCAAACGGTCAGAAACAGACTCCATGAGGGTGGTATGAGGGCCCGACGTCCACAGGTGGGGGTTGTGCTTACAGCCCAACACCGTGGAGGAAGTTTGGCATTTGCCAGAGAACACCAAGAGT
Organism: Salvelinus fontinalis; assembly: GCF_029448725.1. Taxonomy (NCBI): domain Eukaryota; kingdom Metazoa; phylum Chordata; class Actinopteri; order Salmoniformes; family Salmonidae; genus Salvelinus; species Salvelinus fontinalis. The sequence continues at coordinate 21,013,652 of NC_074692.1, forward strand.
GGCAAATTTGCCACTGGCGCCCTGTGCTCTTCACAGATGAAAGCAGGTTCACACTGAGCACGTGACAGTCTGGAGACGCCGTGGAGAACGTTCTGCTGCCTACAACATCCTCCAGCATGACCGGTTTGGCGGTGGGTCAGTCATGATGTGGGGTGGCTTTTCTTTGTGAGGCCGCACAGCCCTACATGGGCTCGCCAGAGGTAGCCTGACTGCCATTAGGTACCGAGATGAGATCCTCAGACCCCTTGTGAGACCATATGCTGGTGCGGTTGGCCCTGGGTTCCTCCTAATGCAAGACAATGCTAGACCGCATGTGGCTGGAGTGTGTCAGCAGTTCCTGCAAGAGGAAGGCATTGATGCTATGGACTAGCCCGCCCGTTCCCCAGACCTGAATCCAATTGAGCACATCTGGGACATGTCTCGCTCCATCCACCAACGCCACGTTGCAATACAGACTGTTCAGGAGTTGGCGGATGCTTTAGTCCAGGTCTGGGAGGAGATCCCTCAGGAGACCATCCGCCACCTCATCAGGAGCATGCCCAGGTGTTGTAGGGAGGTCATACAGGCACGTGGAGGCCACACACTACTGAGCCTCATTTTGACTTGTTTTAAGGACATTACATCAAAGTTGGATCAGCCTGTAGTGTGGTTTTCCACTTTAATTTTGAGTGTGACTCCAAATCCAGACTCCAAATCCATGGGTTGATAAATTTGATTTCCATTGATCATTTTTGTGTGATTTTGTTGTCAGCACATTCAACTATGTAAAGAAAAAAGTATTTAATAAGAATATTTCATTCATTCAGATCTAGGATGTGTTATTTTAATTTTTTTGAGCAGTGTATATTAAATAAGTTCATATTTAAGAACTAACATTCACCAGAATAAACACTAGACAGGGAGAATCAAAAATGTCATGGCTTGGGGCCCTTGTTGATGTTGTTATGTTGAGTCACTCAGATGGCATAAGAACTTGGCACAAGCCATGGGAAAATGTATAGAATTTTAGGACATTTTCTTTAAAACTGCAAGTTCTCAGCCCCGTGCCAAAATGTGTAGAATTGCAGGAAACTAGCTTAAACTGTACATTTCTCTCCACCCATGTCAAATGTGTAGAACTGCATGAAATTAGCTTTAAAACATTACAATTTTGTCTTTGAGGCCAAGAGGACGGCCTATAAATTTTTATTTTTTAAATCCGCTGTTTAAAAAAATCCTAGGAGAAACACGTGTTGCAACTACCCCACATTTTGTCAGGAATATTCAGAAATATGTTTATGAATGTATCCAGAGTATTTTCAGATTTAGTTCAACAAATGCGGCTTAAAGTACAGTAAATGTGTAAAATGAACATAAAATCAACAGTCAATGTTTAGATTCAGTCTTGTCAGGTGAACTGTTGTGTCTTCACCTTTTGGTCTAATTTTCCCATAATCTCAACTGTTCCCTTTTCAATTGCTGCCATGGTTATGCATTTCATATTTACTCTAAGAAACATTTAAATTAAACCCTATCCATATAGGCCAATTCCCACACGTGTAAAGGGTTAAGACGTCTCCTCTCCCGTTAAAGGCAGAACCAGTCTGCTGCACTGCACAAGTTGCAGCAGACTGGCATTGCAAGACTAGAAAGAGAAGAAAAAACATGTTTTTGATTAAAGCTGACCATTGAGGCATCAAGAAAACCAGCCCCTCCTGAGTGTGGGAAAAAATTGCAGTTAATGCTTAAGTGTTTTCCGTGTAGGCCCCGGATTCAAGCTGCTGCGTGCTTTACAGATACAAGGCTGCCACACACGCTGGTAGAGAGGATTCCAGGTAGTGTCAGAGCAGAAACCATTGATAACACCCATTTTGAGTCTTTGTTTACAAAAACCCAGAAAACTCCTGATTGGTAGATGGAATTACCTTTGAACGTTTTATGGCTGATGTTTACCTCACCCAGAGTGAGGAAAGCTGTACATTTGTATGAGCAAACGGCACACCTGATTCACTCCACTGGACCTTTTGTCATTATCAGGTGTTTCTAGTCGTGTCATGTTGGACAAATCTCCTCTATTCTCAAGTAGAACAAATGGCCATTGTCTTACATCAGACAATGCCCAATGACTGTGTTGTCGCTGTCATTAGACTTGTGTGTACCCTCTCATTCAGTATTACAACCACAGTTCTATGTCCCACTACTCAACTGACGACAGTGTGTCACATCATTGACTGACAGCAGTGTGGTGGTGGCGCCATATATACTGACTATAATGTTAGAAAACACTGGAGCCAGACAGATCAGGCGGAACATGTTTATTTGATAAGACAGGAAACTTCTGTCTCTCTGACAAGTGCTTAAAATGGTCTTTTTGGCCCAAAAGTAGCAACAACAAAAAATGCAATGAACTTTGAGATGGGCGACATTTTTATAGTCTGGGTTATTTTTAGTCCATTGTATTGCACAATGTTTTTGATACACAAACAAAAGCTTTGAGTAAATATACTATGGATGTTTAGTTTCATTTATCAAATATTATAGGCCATATGCTATAAGGTGAAACAAATGACATGATATTCAGTCAAATATGTTCTATTTGTAAATTCACGACTTGTAAACCATAAATGTATTTGAAGTTCTTTATGTATTTTCAACAGAATAAGTTATGTTACCCATTTTCTTTTGTCCTGCAGTGCCTGGAGAGCTAGCAGGAAAAAACTAGGCTTGAGAAATAAATTGACACATGGACATCTGCGTGCTTCCCACTCTGGACCACACTGCAGCTAGCACAGGGATAGTGTTGACAGACTAAAGGGAGGACATCCAGAGAGCTGCAGGTTGAAGTGCAAGAGACCTCTCCACAGCTGGTCTTTTCTGCAAGACTGTTAAACTAAACCACATCTGTTAGTGTCCAACTCGGTTTAGTTAATAAATAACTGAAAATATAATTACATAAATGCAGAACAGCATGAAAATAATCCCTCTTGAGAGTCCTAATAGATCTTGATATTCCACTGTCAGGGTTCTGGTCAGGCTCTATAAAGTAAAGCGGTAGGTAGGGCTTTGGGGGGCTGCTTGTCTGCAGCAACAACCGGCCAAACGGGAAGCTCTGGAAAAGGGATTTGAGGCGTTTTCCTCATCCTCCGGGTTTTTCCAGGACGGCTATATAGGGGTCATGTGGGGCAAGGTGTTACAAGTCTGATCTCACACTTTGGGGATATTGAGTTTGGAAAAATGTCTGTCTTCTGCGTTCTCTGGCAAATACCTGCTTCAGATTTCATGAAGCAGGTGTTGTGATCCCAGCAGGGACGTTTGACAGATGTTTACAGTCTCCTGTGAGACAACCCTCAGCCAGCTGTTGTCAGTGACTGCTGGTCCCCCAGCCAACCTCTCCCCTCAGCCTTCCCCAGGCCATGACAGCCCTGCAACTTCACGCCCAGCCTGGAAGCTTATTGCGTACGTTTGGGTAATGATGATGGACGAAGATCTCTCCCCTGTCCTCTTACATTCTCTTTTTGTCACCTCTACCATTTATATACTCGGTAGTTATTATTGTTATTTTTTTAGGTATACCACCGCGGTCACAATTGGTTCGCTCCTACAGACAGTGAGTCACGTGGCTTGCTATATAAAGCAGGCTGACGGGCATCGATGCATTCAGTTACTGTTTGCAAAACGAGTGGCCTAAGTCACTTTGAGCGTGGGATGATCGTCTGTGCCAGGCGCTTTGGCTCCAGTATCTCAGAAACGTCCACCCTCCTGGGTTTTTCACACATGACACTGTCTAGGGTTTACAGAGAAAGGTGCCACAAACAAAAAACATCCAGGCAGTCCTGTAGGCGAAAACAGCTTGTTGATGGGAATGTTAAGAATCGTGAAAGCAAGCGTGCCACAAACAGGAAAATAACGGCACAGTACAACAAATCAAATCAAACTTTATTTGCCAGATACAACAGGTGTAGACTTTACCGTGAAATGCTTACTTACAAGCCCTTGACCAACAGTGCAGTTCAAGAAGTAGAAAATATTTACCAAGTAGGCTAATATAAAAGTAATAACAAAAAGTAACACAATAACAATGAGGCTATATACAGGGGGCACCAGTACCGAGTCAGTGTGCTGGGGTACAGGCTAGTTGAGGGGAATCTGTACATGTAGGTGGGGGGGTGAAGTGACTATGCATAGGTAACAAACAGCGAGTAGAAGTAGTGTACAAAAGGGAGGGGGGGGGGGGGGGGGGTCAACGTAAATTGTCCGGTGGCGATTCTTATGAATTGTTCAGCAGTCCAATGGCTCGGGAGCATTTTGGTTCTAGACTTGGGGCTCCTGTACCGCTTTGTACATTTGTACATTTTAGTCATTTAGCAGACGCTCTTATCCAGAGCGACTTACAGTAAAGTGCATACATTTTATTACATTTTACATATTACATACTGAGACAAGGATATCCCTACCGGCCAAACCCTCCCTAACCCGGACAACGCTATGCCAATTGTGCGTCGCCCCACGGACCTCCCGGTTGCGGCCGGCTGCGACAGAGCCTGGGCGCGAACCCAGCCCAGCCTGGGCGCGAACCCAGAGACTCTGGTGGCGCAGCTAGCACTGCGATGCAGTGCCCTAGACCACTGCGCCACCCGGGAGGCTTTCTGTGCGGTAGCAGAGAAAACAGTCTAACTTGGGTGACTGGAGTCTCTGACAATTTTATGGACTTTCCTCTGACATTATATAGGTCCTGGATGGCAGGAAGCTTGGCCCCAGAGAAGTACTGGACCGTTCGCACTACCCTCTGTAGCGCCTTACGGTCAGATGCCCAGGCGATGATGCAACCGGTCAGGATGCTCTCGATGGTGCAGCTGTAGAACCTTTTGAAGATCGGAGGACCCATGCCAAATCTTTTCAGTCTCCTGAGAGGGAAAAGGTTTTGTTGTGTCCTCTTCACGACTGTCTTGGTATGTTTGGACCATGATAGTTTGTTGGTGAAGTGGACACCAAGGAACTTAACTCTCAACCCGCTCCATTACAGCCCCGTTGATGTTAATGGGGGCCTGTTCGGCCTGCCTTTTCTTGTAGTCCACGATCAGCTCCTTTTGGTCTGCTTGAAACATGGTATTACAGACTCGGTCAGGGAGAGATTGAAAATGTCAGTGAAGACACTTGACAGTTGGTCTGCGCATGCTTTGAGTACATGTCCTGGTAATCCATCTGGCACAGCAGCTTTTGAGAATGTTGACCTGTTTTAAAGGTTTTGTTCACATCTGCTACCGAGAGCGTTATCACACAGTCATCTAGAACAGCTGGAAAGGCATTTGGCTCATCTGGTAGGCTTGCGTGACTGGGCAGCTCGTGTCTGGGTTTCCCTTTGTAGTCCGTAATAGTTTTCAAGCCCTGCCACACCCGACGAGCGGTCAGAGCCGGTGTAGTAGGATTCGATCTTAAACCTGTATTGACGCTTTGCTTGTTTGATGGTTTGTCTGAGGGCATAGCGGGATTTCTTATAAGCATCCGGATTAGTCTCCCACTCCTTGAAAGCGGCAGCTCTAGCCTTTAGCTCGATGCGGATGTTGCCTGTAATCCATGGCTTCTGGTTGGGATATGTACGTACAGTCACTGTGGGGACGACGTCACCGACGCACTTATTGATGAAGCTGATGACTGAGGTGGGTTATTCCTCAATGCCATTGGATGAATCCTGGAACATATTCTAGTCTGCTAGCAAAACAGTCCTGTAGTGTAGCATTCACGTCATCTGACCACTGTATTGAGCGAGTCAATGGTACTACCTGCTGTAGTTTTTGCTTGTAAGCAGGAGGATAGAATTAGGGTCAGATTTGCCAAATGGAGGGTGGGGGAGAGCTTTCTATGCATCTGTGTGTGGAGTAAAGGTGGTCTAGGATTTATTTTTTCCTGGTTGCAAATGTGACATGCTGGTAAAAATTTGGTTAAACTGATTTAAGTTTGCCTGCATTAAAGTCCCCGGCCACTAAGAGCGCCACTTCTGGTTGAGCATTTTCTTTGCTTATGGCCTTATAGAGTTGGTTGAGAGGTCTTAATTCCAGCTTCGTTTTGTGGTGATAAATAGACGGCTACTAATAAAACAGATGATAACTCTCTTGGTCGATAATGTGGTGTGCAGAGCGGCATCTCGGAACGCACAACTTGTCGGTTCTTGTCCCGGATGGGCTATTGCAGCAAACGACCACACAGCAGAACATATTTTTGTTGTGGTCCTTGAGAAGCACATCTGATTCTACTTAACTAATCATCAAGCACTTGACAAGTTGAATCAGGTGTTTTTGTCCAGGGCAACAACACAAATGTGTGCTTTTGGGGGTACTCGAGGACCGGAGTTCAGAAACACTGAGTGTGAAAGCACATAACTGGGGTTTAAGCTTTCCTGTCTGGAGTCCCTCAGAGGCATTTCCTGAGCTCCACCAAAGACGTCCTCTAGCGGATGCTGATGTTTTGCTTTCCTTGTTAGTGTTTAAAATGGTGGCGCTCCCTAGATATACACAGCTGTTTTTGTAGATTGTGTTCGTTTTGCCTGCCCCTCTCTCTGCTCCTGTCCGTGTTGCAGTGTTATATAGGCTGGACTCTCTGGGCATATGGATCCAGCTGAACACCATGTTCCAGTTTTAGAACATCCCATTGTGCTACAAGCTCCATGTTCCATCCCATGGGACTTCCGTCTGTTGCCTCCCTGATTTAACCCTTTCACACGTACAATCACATGGTTGTGATCATTCTACAGTGGTCCCTGAAGCTACAATCACACCCGTGTGATTAGAAAGCTTATTTAGAACGGCCAGTTTCGAATGACGCAACAATCAGCATTTGAGCTGGCCACTCTTTTTTTAAGAAACTATTTACACAAACACAGTCCTTACAAAGTTATGTCAAGTATGTGAGCAGTTTATTTTTGGGTGCAATGTTCAGATATTCACAGAAGTATCTATAGCTTAACACAATCATCCAAACCAGAAAAATGTAGGCTACATTTGTCCTAGCACTAACTGAGGAAAGATTGATGCAACAAAAGAGGTTGTATTTTTAAAACTCTTGGCTAACGTAAACTACAATATGAATTAGCTAATAGCAATTACAATGTATAATTAATCACATCATGGGTGAGCTCCCTATTGGTCGAAATCGAGTAAAACACTTTCTCGAAATCGAAAGTAATCAACGATGATTATATTCAGCGCGCCACCATGCTTTTTTCCCCCTTGAAGAAACCAAAGATAAGACAAGATTTTTAACATTTTATTTCACCTTTATTTAACCAGGTAAGCCAGTTGAGAACAAGTTCTCATTTACAACTGCGACCTGGCCAAGATAAAGCAAAGCAGTGGGACAAAAACAACAGAGTTACACATGGGATAAACAAACACGATAGAAAATCTGTATACAGTGTGTGCAAAGGAGGTAAGGCAATAAATAGCTCATAGTGACAAAGTAATTACAATTGAGCAATTAACACTGGAGTGATGAATGTGCAGATGAGGATGTGAAAGTAGAAATACTGGTGTGCAAAATAGCAGAAAAAAAGAAATATGGGGATGAGGGAAGGTAGTTGGTTAGATGGGCTATTTACAGATGGGCTGTGTACAGCTGCAGCGATCGGTAAGCTGCTCTGACAGCTAATGCTTGAAGTTGGTGAGGGAGATAAGTCTCCAACTATAGTTGTTCTTGCAATTCGTTCCAGTCATTGGCAGCAGAGACCTGGAGGGAAAGGTGGCCAAATTAGGTGTTGGGGGATGACCAGTGAAATATACTTGCCGTAGCGCATGCTATTGGTGGGTGTTATCGTTACCAGTGAGCTGAGATAAGGCGGTGCTTTACCTAGCAAAGACTTATAGATCACCTGCAGCCAGTGGATTTGGCGGCGAATATGTAGCAAGGGCCAGCCAACGAGAGCATACAGGTCGCAATGGTGGGTAGTATATGGGGCTTTGGTTACAAAACGGATGGCACTGTGATAGACTACATCCAATTTGCTGAGTAGAGTGTTGGAGGCTACATTGTAATGACATTGCCGAAGTCAAGGATCGGCAGGATAGTCAGTTTTACGAGGGTATGTTTGGCAGCATGAGTGAAGGATGCGTTGTTGCTAAATAGGAAACCGATTCTAGATTTAATTTTGGATTAGAGGTGCTTAACTTATGGCTGAAGGGGCAGTATCAAATCAAATTTTATTTGTCACATACACATGGTTAGCAGATGTTAATGCGAGTGTAGCGAAATGCTTGTGCTTCTAGTTCCGACATTGCAGTAATAACCAACAAGTAATCTAACCTAACAATTCCACAACTACTACCTTATACACACAAGTGTAAAGGGATAAAGAATATGTACATAAAGATATATGAAGGAGTGATGGTACAGAACGGCATAGGCAAGATGCAGTAGATGGTATAGTGTACAGTCTATACATATGAGATGAGTAATGTAGGGTATGTAAACATTATATTAAGTGGCATTGTTTACAGTGGCTAGTAATACATTTTTACATAATTTCCATCTATTCCCATTATTAAAGTGGCTGGAGTTGAGTCAGTATGTTGGCAGCGGCCGCTAAATGTTAGTGGTGGCTGTTTAACAGTCTGATGGCCTTGAGATAGAAGCTGTTTTTCAGTCTCTCGGTCCCTGCTTTGAGGCACTTGTACTGACCTCGCCTTCTGGATGATAGCGGGGTGAACAGGCAGTGGCTCGGGTGGTGGTTGTCCTTGATGATCTTTATGGCCTTCCTGTGACATCGGGTGGTGTAGGTGTCCTGGAGGGCAGGTAGTTTGCCCCCGGTGATGCGTTGTGCAGACCTCACTACCCTCTGGAGAGCCTTACGGTTGTGGGCGGAGCAGTTGCCGTACCAGGCGGTGATACACCCCGACAGGATGCTCTCGATTGTGCATCTGTAGAAGTTTGTGAGTGCTTTTGGTGACAAGCCGAATTTCTTCAGCCTCCTGAGGTTGAAGAGGCGCTGCTGCGCCTTCACAACGCTGTCTGTGTGGGTGGACCAATTCAGTTTGTCCGTGATGTGTACACCGAGGAACTTAACTTTCCACCTTCTCCACTACTGTCCCGTCAATGTGGATAGGGGGGTGCTCCCTCTGCTGTTTCCTGAAGTCCACAATCATCTCCTTTGTTTTGTTGACGTTGAGTGTGAGGTTATTTTCCTGACACCACACTCCGAGGGCCATCACCTCCTCCCTGTAGGCAGTCTCGTCGTTATTGGTAATCCAGCCTACCACTGTAGTGTCGTCCGCTAACTTGATGATTGAGTTGGAGGCGTGCATGGCCACGCAGTCGTGGGTGAACAGGGAGTACAGGAGAGAGCTCAGAACGCACCCTTGTGGGGCCCCAGTGTTGAGGGTCAGCGGGGTGGAGATGTTGTTACCTACCCTCACCACCTGGGGGCGGCCCGTCAGGAAGTCCAGGACCGAGTTGCACAGGGCGTGGTCGAGACACAGGGTCTCGAGCTTGATGACGAGTTTGGAGGGTACTATGGTGTTAAATGCTGAGCTGTAGTTGATGAACAGCATTCTCACATAGGTATTCCTCTTGTCCAGATGGGTTAGGGCAGTGTGCAGTGTGGTTGCGATTGCGTCGTCTGTGGACCGATTGGGTCGGTAAGCAAATTGGAGTGGGTCTAGGGTGTCCGGTAGGGTGGAGGTGATATGGTCCTTGACTAGTCTCTCAAAGCACTTCATGATGACGGAAGTGAGTGCTACGGGGCGGTAGTCGTTTAGCTCAGTTACCTTAGCTTTCTTGGGAACAGGAATAATGGTGGCCCTCTTGAAGCATGTGTGAACAGCAGACTAGGATAAGGATTGATTGAATATGTCCTTAAACACACCAGCCAGCTGGTCTGCGCATGCTCTGAGGACGCGGCTGGGAATGCCGTCTGGGCCTGCAGCCTTGCGAGGGTTAACACGTTTAAATGTTTTACTCACCTCGCCTGCAGTGAAGGAGAGGCCGCAGGTTTTGGTAGCGGGCCGTGTCAGTGGCACTGTATTGTCCTCAAAGCGAGCAAAAAAGTTATTTAGCCTGTCTGGGAGCAAGACATCCTGGTCCGCGACAGGGCTGGTTTTCTTTTTGTAATCCGTGATTGACTGTAGACCCTGCCACATACCTCTTGTGTCTAAGCTGTTGAATTGCGACTCTATTTTGTCTCTATACTAGGACTTAGCTTGTTTGATTGCCTTGCGGAGAGAATAGCTACACCGTTTGTATTCGGTCATGTTTCCGGTCACCTTGCCCTGGTTAAAAGCAGTGGTTCGCGCTTTCAGTTTCACGCGAATGCTGCCGTCAATCCACGGTTTCTGGTTTGGGAATGTTTTAATCGTTGCTGTGGGTAGGACATCGTCAATGCACTTTCTAATGAACTCGCTCACCGAATCAGCGTATTTGTCAATATTGTTGTTGGACGCAATGCGGAACATATTCCAATCCGCGTGATCGAAGCAGTCTTGAAGCGTGGAATCAGATTGGTCGGACCAGCGTTGAACAGACCTGAGCGAGGGAGCTTGTTTCTGTTTGTAGGCTGGAAGCAATAAAATGGAGTCGTGGTCAGCTTTTCCGAAAGGAGGGCGGGGGAGGGCCTTATATGCGTCGCGGAAGTTAGTATAACAATGATCCAAGGTTTTACCAGCCCTGGTAGCACAATCGATATGCTGATAGAATTTAGGGAGTTTTGTTTTCAGATTAGCCTTGTTAAAATCCCCAGCTACGATGAATGCAGCCTCAGGGTGTGTGGTTTCCAGTTTACAAAGAGTCAGATAAAGTTAGTTCAGGGCCATCGATGTGTCTGCTTGGGGGGGAATATATACGGCTGTGATTATAATCGAAGAGAATTCCCTTATTAGATAATGCGGTCGACATTTGATTGTGAGGAATTCTAGATCAGGTGAACAGAATGACTTGAGTTCCTGTATGTTGTTATGATCACACCACGTCTCTTTAATCATAAGTCATACACCCCGCCCCTCTTCTTACCAGAAAGATGTATGTTTCTGTCGGCGCGATGCGTGAAGAAACCAGCTGGCTGCACCGACTCCGTTAGCGTCTCTTGAGTTAGCCATGTTTCCGTGAAGCAGAGAACGTTACAATCTCTGTCTCTCTGGAATGTTATCCTTGCTCGGATTTCATCAACCTTATTGTCAAGAGACTGGACATTGGCGAGTAGTATGCTAGGGAGTGGAGCGCGATGTGCCCGTCTCCGAAGCCTGACCAGGAGACCACTACGTTTGCCCCTTTTACGGCGTCGCATAGGGTCGCCGGCTGGGATCAGATCCATTGTATTGGGTGGAAGGCAAAACACTGGATTCGTTTCGGGAAAGTCATATTCCTGGTCGTAACGATGGTTAGTTGACGTTGCTCTTATATTCAGTAGTTCCTCCCGACTGTATGTAATGAAACCTAAGATTACCTGGGGTACCAATGTAAGGAATAACACAGTATTGAGTAGCTTGGATGAAAGGTGCCCATATCAAACGGCCTGCTCCTCAGTCATAGTTGCTAATATTTGCATATTATTATTAGTATTGGATAGAAAACACTCTAAAGTTTCTAAAACTGTTTGAATTATGTCTGTGAGATTAACAGAACTCATATTGGCAGGCAAAATCCTGAGTTGAAATCAAAACAGGAAGTCAGAAATCTGAGCTTGTATGTATTCACCAGAGTCCCTAAAGAAATCCCCTTGAGTTATGAATGATTGTGCACTGCCTAGGGGTTCCACTAGATGTCAACCATCAATAGAAATGATAATGAGACTTCTATGATGTTGTGGGAGAGAATGATAGAATCAGTCAGGTGTCCATCAAGCAGCCATTTTCTGATTATGCTTTTTCCTCGTGGAAGTCACTTGCGTTCCATGGCTCACGAAGACAAGAAGGAATACTCCGGTTGGAACTTTATTGAAGCTATATGTTAACATCCTAATGATTGATTGTGTACTTAGTTTGAAATGTTTCTTCGACCAGTAATATCAGTTTTTGAAGTTTTTGTCCGATATAACGCTGACCAGAATTAGCGTTTGGATATGTAAACCAGACGCGCTAACAAAAGAAGGTATTTGGACATAAATAACAGATTTTTTTCTAACAAAACAAACACTTATTGTGGACCTGGGATTCCTGGTGTGCTTTCTGATGTAGATCATCAAAGGTAAGGGAATATTTATCATGTATTTTCGTGTTTATGTTGACGCCATCTTTGCAGCTGTGGTATTTTACTTTTGAGCGCCGTCTTAGATTATAGCGTCCGTTTATTTTTCCTTAATGTTTTTTTGAAATCTGACACAGCGGTTGCATTAAGGAGATGTATATCTATAATTCCATGTGTATGACTTGTATTGTCATCTATATTTATGATGAGTATTTCGTTGAAACGATGTGGCTATGCAAAGTCACTTGATGTTTTTGCAACTAGTGAATCTAGTCGCCTCAATGTAAACTCAGATTTTTTTATATAAATATGAATTTAATCAAACAAAACATGCATGTATTGTGTAACATGAAGTCCTATGAGTGTCATCTGATGACAATAATCGAAGGTTAGTGATTAATTTGATCTCTATTCTGGTTTTTGTGAAAGCTACATTAAGCTGGAAAAAATGGCTGTGATTATTGTGGTTTTGTGGTGACCTAACATAATCGTTTGTAGTGCTTTCTCTGAAAAGCCTATTTGAAATCGGACACTTTGGTGGGATTAACAACAAGATTACCTTTTAAAAAGATATAAGACACATGAATGTCTGAGGAATTGTAATTATGAGATTTCTGTTTTTTGAATTTGGCGCCCTGCACTTCGACTGGCTGTTGTCATATCGGTCCCGTTACCGGGACTTCAGCCATAAGAAGTTTTAATATGAGTCTGGAAGGAGAGTTTACAGTCTAGCTTGACATCTAGGTATTTATAGTTGTCCACATATTCTAAGTCAGAACCGTCAAGAGTAGTGATGCTAGGTGGGTGGGCGCGGGCAGAGATCGGTTGAAGAGCATGCATTTAGTTTTACTAGTGTTTAAGAGCAGTTGGAGTGTTTTATGGCATTGAAGCTTGTTTGGAGGTTAGTTAACACAGTGTCCAAAGAAGGGCCAGAAGTATACAGAATGGTGTCGTCTGCGTAGAGGTGGATCAAAGAATCACCCACAGCAAGAGCGACATCATTAATATATACAGAGAAAAGAATCGGCCCGAGAATTGAACCCTGTGGCACCCCCATAGAGACTGCCGGAGGTCCGGACAAACAGGCCCTCCGATTTGACACACAGAACTCTACCTGAGAAGTAGTTAGTGAACCAGGCGAGGCAGTCATTAGAGAAAACAAGGCTGTTGAGTCTGCCGATAAGAATACAGTGATTGACAGTCGGAAGCCTTGGCCAGGTCGATGAAGACTGCTGCACAGTACTGTTTTTTTACATTTTTTTAATTGATGGTGGTTATGAAATCGTTTAGGACCTTGAGCGTGGCTGAGGTGCACCCATGACCAGCTCGGAAAACTGGACTGCATTGCGGAGCCTTTTCCGGTGGGATTCGAGATGGTCGGTGATCTGTTTGTTCACATGGCTTTCAAAGACTTTAGAAAGGCAGGGCAGGATGGATATAGGTCTGTGACAGTTTGATTCTAGTGTCTCCCCCTTTGAAGAGGGGGATGACCGCAGCCGCTTTCGTATGGAAAGAGATGTTGAACAGACGAGTAATAGAGGTTGCAACAATGGCGGTGGATAATTTTAGGAAGAAATAGATGGGTTTGGTCTGTTTATAGTATGCATGTTGAAGGGGTGTGTCGTCTTCCATCGTTCACATCCCACCATTCACTTCCTGAACTTCTCAAAAAATGAGTGAACTCTTACTCACCTAATTTTGTTATAACATCTTTGGTCCGACAGACAAATACGTGAAACCCAGAATGCATTGCAAGTCAACAAACATGGCTCCACACATAGCTGGAATTAGCTTAGCTCATCATAATCAGTACAACTGTCAAAAAAGTATTTTACACACATAATATTACTTTCTTTGCAAGAATCGGAATGCATGATTTATCACCGGAACTTGAAAACATGTGAATAAAACAGTAACTATATCAATAATTACCACACAAAACACATTTTCTGATAGTGATTTATTGATACAAGTGGCGTATGCTGGCAGTCAATCACGTGACCTCTCACTCCCACTGTGTTATGTATGTAGCTACTGAGCTAAGCTGTAGCATTAGCAATGTCTTTGAAAGGAAACAACTCACAAATGCGGACATTTTGTAGATAAAAAAAAAAAATCTGAGTATGAAAGTCAGGAAACAGATTCTGACAGTGACGGTGAGTAGCTGCACCCCAGCCATTGAGAACCCTGAATCTGAGGACCCCTTGTCCACTGACAAAGTCCCAGGTCCCTTTGAAGATGCTGGCGGTGATGGAGGCAGACTGACATTGGATGACGTAAAGGAGTTCTGTGGTAGCTGGAGGGCTGCCAGCCAGTTCACCCCTCCTGGCCCTGCTGTTTGCTTTGAGTTCCAGTCTGGAGTGCAACGCCCTTTGCCATTTCCATCTGAGGCAGTGTTTCAAGTTGTGTCTGGCAGAGGAGTTGGTGGGAGACAGCGAGACCAATCCCTATGCCTTGGCGCTACAGGAGAAGAGAGAGACAGGAGTGGGTGGAACAACCACAATTATTGAAATGTATACCTTCCTGGTGACAGTCCTTCTCCCGGGGATAGTAAAGAAGAACTCCCTAAGAGAATACTGGAGCACAGATACTATGTTTGCAACTCCCTTCTTTGCCAAACCCTTTTCCCAAGACCACTTCCTAGTTCTGCTGTGATGCCTGCATTTCGGCAACAATGTTTCTGCCATCCAAAATGACCCGTTATACAAAATAAGAAATGTTCTTACCAGCCTGGCAATAGCGTTTGGTTGAGTCTTTGTGCCATACAACAACCTATGCATTGATGAGTTTGAGGGGCTTGGGGTGTCCGGGTCCATGATGATGACCATGCTGGCTCCTCATCTCAGCAAAGGACACACTTTGTATGCAGACAATTGTTACAGCAGTCCCAACATTCTTCCAGCATCTGCTCTCCAACAGCACAGGGGCCTGTGGTACAGTCAGGTCAAAAAGGAAGGGGGTGCCTGCTTTCGGATGCAGAGGGGAGGTGGAGTTCAAGGAGAACGGTCAACAGCTGGCAGTAAAGTGGCATGACAAACGAGATATCCATGTCCTCTCCACTGTCCAAACAGCAACCATGTCGGCCACAGGGAAGGTGGACCACCTGACGAGAGAGAGAAATCAAACCAGACTGTGCTTGACTATAACCTCAATATGGGGGCAGTGGATAAGGCGGACATGATAAACAGCTTTGTGGAATGCACTCGGAAAACGACCAAGTGGTATAAGAAGATATTTTTCCTTCCCTCAGTGGCCACATAGTTACTGAACAAGGTATTTTTTGTAATTGAACGTTCAGTTCACATGTAAATCACATACAGAAACTATTATAACGTAATAAGGCACTTACTTTGATAGAAACGCACACATATCCAAAGTTATTATTGGTAACGAAAACAGCTATGACTGCGATGCAGGCAACAGACGGAATGTGTGTGTGTGTGTGTGAGTGCAGGATGGGAGATGCGCAAAATGTCTGCAGACTTGAACTGTTTGGGGAATTTTGTCCGTGTCAAATGTCCAAAAAATAATTGGGCCGCAAAAGTAAAAATTACTACTTATGTAAATTAATGGGGAGGCGGAACACACCTCAATTCAAACTGTAATTAGAAAATAAAAAAACGTGTTAAATGATTTGAAATTTAACATAGCCTATAAATTAAAACAGGCTGCGTGCCTTGGCTTGAGTGCAACACGGATTAAATGTACTGTTGCGTACCAATCACATTCTGGAATGGAGAGAACATTCTAACGTGCATAAAAATACTCACGCTGGGGCGACCGTTAGATATTTGGAACTCACGCATGAAAGGGTTTTAAGTCCAACAAATCGGTCGTGCAGAGATTCAATTAGAATGGTGTCGTGAGGGTAACAACATGTTCCATATTTGGAGTAGGGCTACCCATCATGTTCCAAGTTGCTGTTATCAGGGATTTCAGAGAGGACGTCAACAGGAGTAAAGAACCAGGCCTGCTTAGAAAGCTTGTGACATGGTGTACAATGATGTTCTGTACAATGAGGGGTCCTCTTTCTTTTGTGCCTGTCCACTCTAATCTAAATGCATTACAATGGTTGCTCTAAGCTGCATGTAGGTGTGAACTCCCCTCATGTGTTGTGCAATACTTTTAGGATCAGATATGGAGATAAAGGTCTGAAAACAATAGGAACAAAGAAATTGGAAACTGAGAACGTGGTTGTTTTGAATAGGAGGCAGAAAATGGATTCGGCTATTTCAGCCACACCCATTGCTGACAGGTGTATAAAATCGAGTGCACAGCCATGCAATCTCCATAGACAAACATTGGCAGTAGAATGGCCTTACTGAAGAGCTCAGTGACTTTCAGTGTGGCACTGTCATAGGATGCCACCTTTCCAACAAGTCAGTTAGTCCAATTTCTGCCCTACTAGAGCTGCCTCGATCAAATAAGTGCTGTTAATTTGAAGTGGAAGCATCTAGGAGCAACAACGGCTCAGCCATGAAGTGATAGGCCACACAAGCTCACAGAATGTGAACGCCGAGTGCTGAAGCGCTTAAGAATGTTTTTTCCTCGGTTGCAACACTCACTACCGAGTTCCAAACTGCCTCTGGAAGCAACGTCAGCACAAGAACTGTTTGTCAGGAGCAGTTTCAGCATTACAATGCCGCTGTGCACAAAGCAAGGTCCATTCAGAAATGGTTTGTTGGGCGCCCGAGTGGCGCAGCGGTCTGAGGCACTGCATCGCAGCCAGCCACGACCGGGTAGTGTCGCAGCTGTCCTCAACCGAGAGACACATGAGGCGGCACACAATTGGCCCAGCATTGTCCGGGTTATGGGGGGGTTTGGCCGGCTGGGATGTCCTTGTCCCATCGCGCTCTAGCACTCCTTGTGGTGGCCTGCCGCATGCACGCTGACTTCGGTCGCCATCTGTACAGTGTTTCCTCCGACACTTTGGTGCGGCTGGCTTCCGGATTAAGCAAGCAGTGTGTCAAACAGTGCGGCTTGCTGGGGTCATGTTTCGGATGATGCATGACTCTCGACCTTCGCCTCTCCAGTGTCCATACGGGAGTTGCAGCGATGGGACAAGGCTGTACCTACCAATTGGCGAGAAAGGGTAAAAATGAATAAATAAATATAGAAATGTTTTGTCGATTTGGTGAGGATACACTTGACTGGCCTGCACCGAGCCCTGACCTCAACCCTATCGAAAACCTTTGGGATGAATGGGAACGCCGTCTGCGAGCCAGGCCTAATCGCTCAACATCAGTGCCCGACCTCACTAATGCTTTTGTGGCTGAATGGAAGCAAGTCCCCGCAGCAATGTTCCAACATCTAGTGGGGGGACCAACTCCATATTAATGGCCATGATTTTGGAATGAGATGTTCGACGAGCAAGTGTCCACATACGTTTGGTCATTCATATTTTGGAATACTTTTTATTACGTACAGGCTTCCTAATTTTCACTGTCATTTAGGTTAGTACTGTGGATTAACTACAATTTCCTAATTTTTTGCCTATCATAGCCAAATGTTTTAAAATCACCATTGGCCTCAAAATGGATTAAATAGATGTTTTTCCCCTCACCCATCTAAACACAATGACATGGTAAATGATGGAATTTACATAATCATTCACACCCCTGAGTCAATACTTTATAGAAGCACCTTTGGCAGTGATTACAGTTATGAGTTTTTCTGGGCAAGTCTCTTATAGCTTTCCACACCTGGATTATTATTTTCAAAATTCTTCAAGCTCTGTCAAATTGGTTGTTGACCATTGCTATACAACCATTTTCAGGTCTTGCCGTAGATTTAAGTAAAAACTGGGCCACTCAGGAACATTCACTGTCCTCTTGGTAAGCAGCTCCAGTGTAGATTTGGCCTTGTGTTTTAGGTTACTGTCCTGCTGAAAGGTAAATTCATCTTCCAGTGTCTGGTGGAAAGCACACTGAAACCCTAGGATTTTCCCTGTGCTTAGCTCCATTCCCTTTCTTTTTTTATCTTGAAAAAGTCCTCAACGATTACAAGCATACCCATAACATGATGCAGCCACCACTATGCTTGAAATTATGGAGAGTGGTACCCAGTAATGTGTTGAATCGGATTTGCCCCGAATATAACACTTTGTATTCAGGACACAAATGTAATTGCTTTTCCACATTTTTTTGCAATATTACTTTAGTGCCTTGTTGTAAACATGATGCATGTTTTGAATTGTTTTTATTCTTTACAGGCTTTCTTTTCACTCTGTCAATTAGGTTAGTATTGTGGAGTAACTACGTTTACTATCACAGCCATTAAACTCTAACTGTTTTAAAATCACCATCGGCCTCATGGTGAAATCCCTGTGTGGTTTCCTTCCTCTCAGGCAACTAAGTTAGGAAGGATGCCTTTATCTTTGCAGTGACTGGGTGTATTGATACACCCTCAAGTGTAATTAATAACTTCACCATGTTCAAAGGGATATTCAGTGTCTGCTTTTTTTGTTTATTTTTTTTACCCATCTTTGCGAGGCCTTGGAAAACCTCCCTGGTCTTTATTATTGCATACAGTGGGAATCCATGCAACTTATGTGACTTGTTAAGCACATTTTTTTTACTCCTGAACTGATTTAGGCTTGACATAAAGGGGTTGAATACTTTACTGACGCAATACATTTCAGCTTTACATTTTTTTTAATTAATTTATAAATAATTCTAAAACCCAAATTCCACTGACATTTATGGGGTATTTTGTGTAGATCAGTGACACTAAATATACATTGAATCCATTTTAAATTCAGGCTGTAACAACAAAATGTGGAAAAGGTCAAGAGGTGTGAATACTTTATGAAAGCACTGTATTTCTATAATGGAACATACCGATATGTAGCTTTACCCAGGGGCATCATATAATATAATGATCCAAGAAGGCGTAGCAGTCGGACGTGTATTTGTCTTGTCTTGTCCCGTCTTGTCCCGCGTAAATAGTCCTCGTATTTTTTGTATACATTTCGTATATATTTTAATTTCACTTTCCATCTTGGAACTGAATATACATTCCCGCAACCCGCCTCACCCAATGTGGTACGGATCTGCTATTTTTTATACTTTAGAACCGTAACCCCAATCAGAAGCTAGCCAGATAACTAGCTAGTAGTCAGTTAGCCACTGCTGCGGTCTTCGCCCTTAACTCGGACACCAGCCAGCTTCAGCTCGGGCAAATACCTGCCAGTCTGCAGGCGCGATATCAACCCAGAGAATATAGGACTGCTTTTTCTCTACCACATCACCGGATTCCTGACGCAAGCTCTGGACAATTACACCGGATCATCGTCGCTAGCTAGCTGCAACCAGGTGGCTACTACTGGCTAATACCTCTGTCCCGAAACAAGCACCAGTTAGCCTTGAGCTAGCCTCGAGCTAGGCCCATCTGCCGGCTAGCCGAAGAGGCCTACCAGCGAATTATTGGGCTACAATACCTCTTTTGCCAATTGGACTGGACCCTTTATTGCCGAAACGGAGCCCCGCCCATCCATCACGACTGGTCTGCCGACGTAATTGTCCGAGGTGGTTTCAACAGGCTTTTCCATTGCGACGTTTCTGAGTACCCATCTGCTAATTATTAGCTGTCTTATCGGCTGCTAAATAAATATACCGGACAATTTTTTTTAAAATGTTTTCCTGGGTCACTATATCTATTTTGCCAATTGGATCGATCCCCTCTACCACACGGAACCCCACTAATCTACCGACGGAAACGAACGAGGTGACTAAAAAAATAAATTAAATTAAATAAAAACAGACCTCCATCCTATGTTATCTTGCTACCGATAGCCAGCTACCCGGCCAGCTGTCTGGATCGCCGTGCCCCCAACCAACCTCTACTCACTGGACCCTTATGATCACTCGATTAAGCATGCCTCTCCTTAATGTAAATATGCCTTGTCCATTGCTGTTCTGGTTAGTGTTTATTGGCTTATTTCACTGTAGAGCCTCTAGCCCTGCTCACTATATATCCAACCTCTCAGTTCCACCACCCACATATGCGATGACATCACCTGGTTTCAATGATGTTTCTAGAGACTATATCTCTCTCATCACCCATTACCTAGGTTTACCTCCACTGTATTCACATCCTACCATACGTTTGTCTGTACATTATTCCTTGATGCTATTTTATCGCCCCCAGAAACTTCCTTTTACACTCTGTTCTAGACGTTCCAAACGACCAATTCTCATAGCTTTTAGCCGTACCCTTATCCTACTCCTCCTCTGTTCCTCTGGTGATGTAGAGGTGAATCCAGGCCCTGCAGTACCTAGCTCCACTCCTATTCCCCAGGCGCTCTCTTTTGATGACTTCTGTAACCGTAATAGCCTTGGTTTCATGCATGTTAACATTAGAAGCCTCCTCCCTAAGTTTGTTTTGTTCACTGCTTTAGCACACTCTGCCAACCCAGATGTTTTAGCCGTGTCTGAATCCTGGCTTAGGAAGACCACCAAAAATTCTGACATTTTCATCCCTAACTACAAGATTTTCAGACAAGATAGAACGGCCAAAGGGGGCGGTGTTGCAATCTACTGCAAGGATTGCCTGCAGAGTTCTGTTTTACTATCCAGGTCTGTTCCGAAACAATTTGAACTCCTACTTTTAAAAATCCACCTCTCTAAAAACAAGTCTCTCACTGTTGCCGCCTGCTATAGACCACCCTCTGCCCCCAGCTGTGCTCTGGACACCATATGTGAACTGATTTCCCCCCATCTATCTTCAGAGCTTGTGCTGCTAGGCGACCTAAATTGGAACATGCTTAACACCCCAGCCATCCTACAATCTAAGCTTGATGCCCTCAATCTCACACAAATTATCAATGAACCTACCAGGTATCACCCCAATTCCGTAAACACGGGTACCCTCATAGACATCATCCTAACCAACTTGCCCTCCAAATACACCTCTGCTGTTTTCAACCAAGATCTCAGCGATCACTGCCTCATTGCCTGTATCCGTAATGGGTCAGCGATCAAACGACCTCCACTCATCACTGTTAAACGCTCCCTGAAACACTTCAGCGAGCAGGCCTTTCTAATCGACCTGGCCGAGGTATCCTGGAAGGATATTGATCTCATCCCGTCAGTAGAGGATGCCTGGATATTTTTTAAAAATGCCTTCCTCACCATCTTGAATAAGCATGCCCCATTCAAGAAATTTAGAACCAGGAACAGATATAGCCCTTGGTTCTCTCCTGACCTGACTGCCCTTAACCAACAGAAAAACATCCTATGGCGTTCTGCATTAGCATCGAACAGCCCCCGTGATATGCAACTTTTCAGGGAAGCTAAAAACCAGTATACACAGGCAGTTAGAAAAGCCAAGGCTAGCTTTTTCAAGCAGAAATTTGCTTCCTGCAACACAAACTCAAAAAAGTTCTGGGACACTGTAAAGTCCATGGAGAATAAGAACACCTCCTCCCAGCTTCCAACTGCACTGAAGATAGGAAATACTGTCACCACCGACAAATCCATTATAATTGAGAATTTCAATAAGCATTTTTCTACGGCTGGCCATGCTTTCCACCTGGCTACCCCTACCCCGGTCAACAGCACTGCCCTCCCCTCTGCTACTCGCCCAAGCCTTCCCCATTTCTCTTTCTCCCAAATACAGTCAGCTGATGTTCTGAAAGAGCTGCAAAATCTGGACCCTTACAAATCAGCCGGGCTAGATAATCTGGACCCTTTCTTTCTAAAACTATCTGCTGAAATTGTTGCCACCCCTATTACCAGCCTTTTCAACCTCTCTTTCGTGTCGTCTGAGATTCCCAAAGATTGGAAAGCAGCTGCGGTTATCCCCCTCTTCAAAGGGGGAGACACTCTAGACCCAAACTGCTGCAGACCTATATCTATCCTACCCTGCCTTTCTAAGGTCTTCGAAAGCCAAGTCAACAAACAGATTACCGACCATCTCGAATCCCACCATACCTTCTCCGCTATGCAATCTGGTTTCAGAGCTGGTCATGGGTACACCTCAGCCACGCTCAAGGTCATAAACGATATCTTAACCGCTATCGATAGGAAACAGTACTGTGCAGCCATATTCATTGACCTGGCCAAGGCTTTTGACTCTGTCAATCACCACATCCTCATCGGCAGACTCGACAGCCTTGGTTTCTCTAATGATTGCCTCGCCTGGTTCACCAACTACTTCTCTGATCGAGTTCAGTGTGTCAAATCGGAGGGTCTGTTGTCCGGACCTCTGGCAGTCTCTATGGGGGTGCCACAGGGTTCAATTCTTGGACCGACTCTCTTCTCTGTATACATCAATGATGTCGCTCTTGCTGCTGGTGAGTCTCTGATCCACCTCTACGCAGACGACACTATTCTGTATACTTCTGGCCCTTCTCTTGACACTGTTAACAACCCTCCAGGCGAGCTTCAATGCCATACAACTCTCCTTCCGTGGCCTCCAATTGCTCTTAAATACAAGTAAAACGAAATGCATGCTCTTCAACCGATCGCTGCCTGCACCTGCCCGCCTGTCCAGCATCACTACTCTGGACGGCTCTGACTTAGAATATGTGTACAACTACAAATACCTAGGTGTCTGGTTAGACTGTAAACTCTCCTTCCAGACTCACATCAAGCATCTCCAATCCAAAGTTAAATCTAGAATCGGCTTCCTATTCCGCAACAAAGCATCCTTCACTCATGCTGCCAAACATACCCTTGTAAAACTGACCCTCCTACCAATCCTCGACTTCGGTGATGTCATTTACAAAATAGCCTCCAAAACCCTACTCAATAAATTGGATGCAGTCTATCACAGTGCCATCCGTTTTGTCACCAAAGCCCCATATACTACCCACCACTGCGACCTGTACGCTCTCGTTGGCTGGCCCTCGCTTCACACTCGTCGCCAAACCCACTGGCTCCAGGTCATCTACAAGACCCTGCTAGGTAAAGTCCCCCCTTATCTCAGCTCGCTGGTCACCATAGCAGCACCCACCTGTAGCACGCGCTCCAGCAGGTATATCTCTCTGGTCACCCCCAAAACCAATTCTTCCTTTGGCCGCCTCTCCTTCCAGTTCTCTGCTGCCAATGACTGGAACGAACTACAAAAATCTCTGAAACTGGAAACACTTATCTCCCTCACTAGCTTTAAGCACCAGCTGTCAGAGCAGCTCACAGATTACTGCACCTGTACATAGCCCATCTATAATTTAGCCCAAACAACTACCTCTTTACCTACTGTATTTATTTATTTTGCTCCTTTGCACCCCATTATTTCTGTCTCTACTTTGCACCTTCTTCCACTGCAAACCAACCATTCCAGTGTTATTTTTTTTACTTGCTATATTGTATTTACTTCGCCACCATGGCCTTTTTATATTTTATTTATTTATTTATATATATTTTTTGTTTGCCTTCACCTCCCTTATCTCACCTCACTTGCTCATATTGTATATAGACTTATTTTTCACTGTATTATTGACTGTATGTTTGTTTTACTCCATGTGTAACTATGTGTTGTTGTATGTGTCGAACTGCTTTGCTTTATCTTGGCTAGGTCGCAATTGTAAATGAGAACGTGTTCTCAATTTGCCTACCTGGTTAAATAAAGGTGAAATAAAAAAATAAAATAAAAATAAAATCATGTGTTCTTGCATTGCAATTATTTTTAAATTCTGCTTATTTCATGGTACACCACAATAAACAAAAACCTCTTATTTAACCAGGTTATTCAATTAAGAACATATTCTTATTTGAATTCATCCTGTTAGAATACCCATCTTTGAAGGCAGTGTCTGCATTAGCATTGGACCCAACACAGAACTTTTGACGTGGGAAACAAAATGCTGCATCTGCAGTAACCAAGTATTGCATTCACTCTCCTATGAACCAGTTGCTTTTAAATGAATGTTTTTGGACTGAGAACCTGCGGCTAGTGTAGGATTCTAGGCTAAGCTGGGCTGGCTCCTCTTTTCCAAGATCGTCAAGAACAGTTGGAGGGGGCTGTGGAGCCATTATCCTGGCAACGCTTGTGGAAGGGTGGGTAGGCTTGGCAAGTGGAACTAGCTGGAGCTCCACAGCATCGTCGCTGCTGGATTTGCTGGTAGCCTTGGTGATTTGATGCTGCTCTCTTCGAGCTAGCTAAATAGGCTAAGGCTAATAACACTAACACTTTACAGCGAGCTAAGAAGCTAACTAAACTCTGTAGTGGTGAAACAAGAGTTGAGTGAAGCAACTTCAACGTTAAGCTTGACCCCGCCCTTATAAATCTAAATCAAATATTATAGGCGGAGGCGTATCACGTTATTCATTTAGCCTACCACAGATGAGTTTTCCCCCGCTTTTTATTGAAACCCAAAGGAGTGATCGCTAACCAGCCTAGAGGCTTTCCACAGCCCCCGTACACCCACTGCGACGCGCTCTGTCCATTGTGCTAACACAGCACAGCGAATAGACAGATTTTGCGGCAACCTGTCACTCAATTTGTACTTTTTTTTATTATATAGGGACATAAAACCAAAACTGACGCGGGCACACGTTTCAACTGAGGAGGCTAGGCCACCTTTTGCCTCCTTGTGGAGCCGGGCCCGCCCACGCATGGAACTCATAACAGACCCTGCATGAAGAGGATCCCTTCTCTATCTCCCTTTCATCACAATTCCTCTCCCATCTTTCTCTCTGTTACCCCTCTGAAAACAATGTCTGCACAGTATAGTGAGGTGTAATCTGGCCCTGGGTTATTCAGTGCATATTAAACTCCTTTATTTCCCCTTGGAAGCTACAGGCTGGGGCCAGGCAGGAAACCAAGTCTTTCAGCCGTCTCATATGCAATAAGGCTCATATATACTATGATCATATTTCCATTTTAAATGGGTGTGGTATGTATTACTCATGTTGTTTGCCAGTGGCATTGGGGAATGGTTCAGAAGCTTTTCCCTGTCTGTTATGATGGACTTTCAGTTCTCTTTTATGACAGCCAACAGCTAGCTAGTGGTGGGATGCCAAGAAAATAACATGATATTGGACAGCAGGACACCTGAGACCCTCCAGTTACATACGCAATTTATCTCTACTGAGTCCATCACTCTCACCTCTTTGTTCCTGTCTATCTCTCGGTTTGTGTCAGGCTGGCTTCCTCAGTGGCAGCTGGTAATCCGCTCTGAGGAGTGTGCTATGCCCTTATAAGGACAAACTAACTCTGGGCCTCACACTGGAGTCTGAGGCACTGATCCAATCTGCTGCTTTGGCTACACTCTAACCCCCGTTCTGGAAATTATTACACCCCCCATACACACAAACACACTTTTCATCCTTTGTTTTGAATATTTTTTCAGCCGTAAACACTTGAGCTCTTACTGGATGCCCGTCAGGATGCCTACCCAAACCACACGTTTGATATACCCGTCAAATGAACAAAAACAGTTTAACGGGAATTGAGACATACGCGCACACACCCACTGTCAGTCAAAAGGTTACAACACAGCCTGAGGGTTTGTTGTGCTCTGAGACTGGGCTGGGGGGAGGAGGATTAGAGTGGGATTCCTTCCAGAGGTAGGCTGTGATGTGGAGGAGCAGCAGGACGTTGCTCAGGCCGTGTGATTAAGTCGCTCGGTACCTTGGGGAAGCTGGTGGCTGGTCTTTCTCTGCCCTGACACACAGCAGAGAGAGACACTGTCTCTGCCTGCCCGTCATCCTACAGCAGGGATGGGCAACTCCAGTAACTCCAGTCCTCAGAGGCCTGATTGGTTTCACACTTTTGCTTCAGCTAACACACTAGACTCAACTAATCATGATCTTCAGTTTAGAATGCAGTTAGTTTAATGAGCTGTGTTTGCTAGGGATGGAGAAAAAGTGACACCACTCCAGCCCCTGAGGACTAGAGTTGCCCATCCCTGGCCTACAGGGAGAGTGACCAGAGCATGGCAATATGCATTTTCCTCTGTGGTTAAGACCTGGAGTGCACTGGCCAGAAGTGTTATGGCACTGAGTTCAAGACAGCATCACTGTATGTGATCGCAACACACACATCTCCATGTATCCCTTGCCAAGCCGCTCTTCTTAGTGGCTGGTCTACATGACTTCTGACACTTGGCCATGCCTATAATTCGTGATCAACTTTTCAACTAAATCTTGACACTATATTTACTATAACTTTGTAACAAGCAAGCTGAAACTGCTCAAGGGACTACCCTTGACATGCAATCCTCCCCTGACCTCATAATCTGAGACTTAGCTACAAGGCTTCATTCTGGAGATAAGTAGGTGACACAATGTAACTAACTGTGGTACCATTGTTGTGGTGATATTAAGGCTTGGACTTTGGTTTGTTTTCCCTACTGTAGTGTTTCACCACAGACCGGCAGAGACGGACGTGGGCTTGGTGCTTTATACCGTGGTGTCCTCAGGAGCCTGTCCCTAGCTGGTGGGCATTATGAGCAGGGCCTGGTACGTCCTAATCGTCCGCTAATTGACAGCGATTGATTGGGCTACTTCAGCTGAATTACTTTTTGGGCGAGTTTGAGGTTTTAATTCCATGGAAATGTGCCATTAGTCTATAGGAAGTTGACTCACACGGGGCTGCATTTCTTTAAAAGGCTGCTTATTAAAACGTTTTAAGCTCGTTTTAACCACAGTACATTAAGTAATTTGACATGTTTCCCATGGGCAGTGAAACAGGGCTCCCAGCTCTGCTCATAACTTCAGATCTTTGGTGTATTTGATGGAGGAAATGAAAAGGGTTCAAATGTCACAGGATCGCCTGCTTGCCTTTTTTTCTCGGCCTCCTCCCTCGTCTCTTCTGTCTGTGAGAACCACCCACGTCCTGTTTCCTAATGCACCACCTAATGAACCTCTAACTGCCTGGATCTTGAGACTCCACCTTCCTTTCCCACCAGTGTCATGGTGATCTGTACAGAACATCCCGGGAGAGCGGAGTGCTCTCGGTCCAGCAGAGAGCTATATACTGGCTACAGAACATTCAGTACTGTGAGAGTAGTGTCTCGGCTCAGGAAAGCCTCCTTTCTTCATCAGTGTTTTTGTTTGACCAAAGTGACAGTTATTAACCTGTGCACTACAGTTTTCAGTTTGAAAAATGCACATTGGTACAGGGAGCCCTTACTAATCATCTGGACGTGTCCCTGTCTACACCTCCTTTCCTTCTCCCTTTCCTGCCATACAGTACCTTCAAAGTATTTACACCCCTTGAATTTTTCAAAATGTTGTTACAGCCTGAATTTAAAATGGATTCAATTGGGATTTAACACCCCATAATGTCAAAGTGGATTTTTTTATATTTTTAATTACTACCTAGTCTCTGTACCCCACACATACAGATAATTGTAAGGTCCCTCAGTTGAGCAGTGAATTTCAGACAAAGACCAGGGAGGTTTTCCAATGTCTCGCAAAGTGCGCCTATGGGTAAAAATAAAACCTTGAACATCCCTTTGAGCATGGTGAAGTTATTAATTACACTTGAGGGTGTATCAATACACCCAGTCACTGCAAAGATAAAGGCATCCTTCCTAACTTAGTTGCCTGAGAGGAAGGAAACCACACAGGGATTTCACCATGAGGCCGATGGTGATTTTAAAACAGTTAGAGTTTAATGGCTGTGATAGTAAACGTAGTTACTCCACAATACTAACCTAATTGACAGAGTGAAAAGAAAGCCTGTAAAGAATAAAAACAATTCAAAACATGCATCATGTTTACAACAAGGCACTAAAGTAATATTGCAAAAAAATGTGGAAAAGCAATTACATTTGTGTCCTGAATACAAAGTGTTATATTCGGGGCAAATCCGATTCAACACATTACTGGGTACCACTCTCCATAATTTCAAGCATAGTGGTGGCTGCATCATGTTATGGGTATGCTTGTAATCGTTGAGGACTTTCAAGATAAAAAAAGAAAGGGAATGGAGCTAAGCACAGGGAAAATCCTAGGGTTTCAGTGTGCTTTCCACCAGACACTGGAAGATGAATTTACCTTTCAGCAGGACAGTAACCTAAAATACAAGGCCAAATCTACACTGGAGCTGCTTACCAAGAGGACAGTGAATGTTCCTGAGTGGCCCAGTTTTTACTTAAATCTACGGCAAGACCCGAAAATGGTTGTATAGCAATGGTCAACAACCAATTTGACAGAGCTTGAAGAATTTTGAAAATAATAATCCAGGTGTGGAAAGCTATAAGAGACTTGCCCAGAAAAACTCATAACTGTAATCACTGCCAGAGGTGCTTCTACAAAGTATTGACTCAGGGGTGTGAATGATTATGTAAATGTTATCATTCAGTATGTCATTGTGTTTAGATGGGTGAGGGGAAAAACATCTATTTAATCCATTTTGCAATCTGGGTGTGGAATAAGTCAAGGGGTATGAATGTCTCGAAGGCACTGTATACCACTACAGTGGGCTCCCTGTATCGATTACACACACCTAGGAGTAAAAAGTTAAATAACTGTTTCCGTGTCTGGTTCTTTTTGTTATTTTGTGTTTTTCTTGGCAGGCGCCCAAGTCAAAGGTATGTTTTATTTGCTCTCTTACTCATTACTTTCCTGTACCGGCCCAGTCGTTGGCACAAGTTTTTATTTTCCTTCCCCCTTTTTCCAAATGGACAGATGGAGGGAAAGACGGTTACAGCTGCTGGCCTGCTGCCAACAGTCATTTTTCGCCCTGCATGTCTGGACCTATCAGGGTTGAACATATTGGCCAGTTGGAGACTCTTTGGAACCCACCTGATGCTGTTACTTAGTAACGTGCTGTCGGCATGGGGAGTCCTGATGATCACAAGTTATTGTTTCATCTTGTGATCTAAATGTCTGTGTGTGTGTTGTCAGGATTGGGGTAATTAATCTGGACAGCTGGTAATGCCAGCCAGACCACCGTCCATCTGCAGTCCATCACATTCTCTGTTCATGGGATGAAGAAAGTTTTTTAGGCATTCTTCCTCTTGATCAACAGAATTGACTCCCTCCCACACAGGCAGCGTGTGGGGGAGTATTTGGTGTGCTTAATTTGTGCTATAGTTGTAGCCTAGCTCTCACCTGTTTTCACTGGTTTCTCTCTCCGGCTCCAGGTGCTCTCTGTTATCTGAAAAATGAATAAATAAATCTCTAAATTACTCAAAGTAAAACATTAAATCCTAGTTAAGAACTTGGCAGAATATTGGGATATGTAATAATATGATAGCATTCACGCAGCAAAAAGCTCATTTTAGATAAAGGGACCGCCCTGTGTGTGTCTGTGATGGAAGTGTGTGAGAGAGACACTGCGTGGAAGTGAACACGTGCATTTTCATTTCCTCCTCTCCCGCCTGCGCCCTTGACCCTGTCCTACTCTGGACATGCTTCCAGCCCATGTGTCATCTGTGTGAGCCTGCCTGTCTGTCCCAGTCCCTGACTGTGTGTTGTTGATTGCCCTCCTCGCCTCTCTCCACTCCTGAGTCAGCAGGAATGTGAGGAATGACCTGGCTTTTCCCACCCTGCTCTTGTCTGCCCATTTTTAGTCATAATGACGCCCTCTTTTTCCTTCATTTCTCTCCTGTCATCCTTATCCCACCATTAACTACTATTTTTTTTGTTTTTTGTCTCCCCTTCATATCTTGTCTTTCCTTTCACTCACATACATACATACATACATACATACATACATACATACATACATACATACATACATACATACATACATGCATATTTTCTCCTCCTTAAAATTATACGGGTGCCCCCTTGAGCAAGAGGCGCTTAGCTCTGTATTTGACCAAACCGCAGAGAGGCCTCAAACTCGGTGACCCTGTGCCTCCCCCATGAGTAGTATTGTACCTCCTGGTTCCTCCTTTACCAGTTACAGGGGCTGTTCAGGGTGGCTTGTTTAAACCCCAGTTTACAACCCCTGCTACCCATCACACTCCTGTAAGTTAGGGGGCCATTGGCACACTTATGATGTGCCTGAGCCATGTGGGCTGTTTCAGGAACGTTTTAGGTCTCCCAATGCAGTCTGTCTGCCAGAGGAGATGGGGGTCTTCATCCCTGCGTGTGTTGCCAGGTTGCTGTTGTCTGCTGGAGTAGAGTCCTGCTGCCTGTCCCACCTGACGGGAGACTGCTTTCTCTCCACTCTCCCATACTCTTTGTGCTGCTGTCACTGATATTTTAAAGCACCTGGTTTACACATTCTGTGTGCTGCCTGCAGACACACACACATACACGCACACACACTTTTCATCCTGCCTTTGTCTAATAAAACACCTCTAACTGATGAAGCCACTTGAGGATGTGTAAAGGCTCCGTGCTTTGGGATGAGAGCTCTAAGTAGCCACTTCATCGGCGGTCTGTCAACCGCCATCCACAGCACCCAGGGAACTGCTCCATAGCAGAGAGAAGCTACATGCCCGTAGATGTGAATGTCTATGGGATAGTACCTGGGGCTCAGAGAGAGCTAGAGAGCTGGGCTATCGGTTTACAGTCAGCCTGGCCCAGCCTCTCTCCTAGAGCCCATTAGGTTTACGGTTGGCCTGGCCCAGCCTCTCTCCTAGAGCCCATTAGCTCAGCAGCAGCTGGGACGCTGTCTGTTTCTCATTGTCCGCTACATGCTCAGGTGGTCCTCACTGTGCTTTATTGAAGTTAAATGACTTGTCGCCAAACTATAAAACCTCCCATAAGCCCTGCTGACCCCGTGACCCCACCACATTATGGATGCTAAGCCATGACCCAGCAGCAACAACAATACAAACCTGCCTGGCTCTCACAGACTAATATACAGCTAACACTTCCTACTGCTCACTCTCCATGTTGAACTTCCTTTGATTATTTAACAAAGCAAGGGAAAGTTGCACACTGAGCACTCATAAAAGAAGGATTACGTTTAACTCTGGTCTACGACAGATCAGGCATAACATTTTCAAGATGCTGGGGATTCTGATGTGTGTTCGGCGGCGCAGGGTGGCCATAACTGCCCTCTCGTCTGAACGCACGTCTTAAGAGTTCCAGATGGGGCTACCGTGCGGGGCAGGCCGGAGAGAAGAGGGTAGGGCCTGTTTCCCATGGAGAGGCTGGGGTGAGCATGGAGCCATTCCAGTGGTGCTTTGACTCTATTGCCACAGTTGTTTGACTTTTTAGGGCAGAGGAAGGCCAAAAGGCTCCAGCAGCACAGCCAGACTGGCTAATTACCACTCTGGAAATAGAGCATGACCCTCTGTTTTCATGTTGTCTGTTACAAACATGTGTTTGTGTGGGTGGGTGTTCTTAAATGGTGGTGGAAGAGTGTCGGCTCTTGGCAGCTCTCTTAGATGTGTGTGTTCAAATGTGCTCTCCATTGCTGACCCTCCCGCTCTTTTCCTCTGTATGTGTGTGTGTGTAGCTGGATGGGACGATGGACCTGGATGAGCGACGGCTGATCCGTTCAGCCATCAGAGAGCTGAGGAGGAGGGAGATGGAGGACATGGAGGCAGCCATGGCCAGAAAACGCTTTCGGCCAACAAATCTCAGCCAGAACGACAACAAAGAGAACCAACTCACACACAGGTGAGCCTCCTGAATCTGAATATAAACAAACACACACGCATACCTATTACAGATTGTACCAGTCCAGGTGAGCTGCCTGGAGACTGAGACAACAAGCACACAAACCCATATAAAGCATTTCCTCTCCTTCTGGGGTGACAGGTAGCCTAGTGGTTAGAGCGTTGGACTTCTACCCGAAAGGTTGCAAGATCGAATCCCCGAGCTGACAAGGTCGTTCTGCCCCTGAACAAGGCAGTTAACCCACTGTTCCTAGGCCATCATTTGAAAATAAGAATTTGTTCTTAACTGACTTGCCTAGTTAAATTAAGGTAAAATAAAAAAATAATTCTCCAGGGAGGCCTTCTGGGAATTTGGGCCATGACACTGTAGATCGGGAAAAACCATAGAGACGGGAGGTGGTAGAACTCATTTTCTATTTTTCGTTATGCAAATACACACCTGTGTAGGCATAACATTTATGTATTCTCATACATTTATTCATACCTCTAATTTGATATCCCTAACAATATCGCTGGCATAGCCGACAGACGAAAGCACACCCATTTTATTAGGCAGCTGGAAGCCATATCCTGGAGGTAAAGACGTCAATGCAGTCGTTTGCGTGCATTTTATTTATTTGTATTTCATTCGTCGATATTGACCCGTTACAGCAGGCTTTAGTGTTTTACTGGTTCAATGATTTGCAACCACCAGGACCCGTCATGCCACTCAGCCGCAGCAGACGGACGAAAACTGATGACTTTGCCTTAGCGCCACTTCCGCTTCCTGTCTGTTTATTACACCAGTTTGTTTTTATTAGAATCCTATTAGGAACAGGGTTAACAGGCTTACATCCTTTTGTGTGCCCATCATCATCATTGGTTTTTATTTGTTTTCTTTGGGCAGTAATGGTAGCGAGTGAGTTGAGACTGGAGCCTTCTAGGCCAAGCCCTGTGTGCGGCTTACTGCTCCTCTACTAATTAATGACTGGCTTTACTACAGCAGCTTTCCTGCAGCCAGCCAGGGCTCCAGCAGCCTAGCTGACTCCTGTTCTGGGCTGCACTTCAGACCTCCCAGATCCCCAACATGAGGACAATGGCCCTAAGCTCCTACATCTCTACTCCTACTAGATCACATTAGGAACAATGACTGTTAAATTAGTTATATTTGCTTTGGTAGTTGAATTACTTAGGTAACAAAAGTAACAGGACATGCCCCGTTAAAGCTGGTGGAATATGTGTATAAACCACATGTGCACGCATGGGCGCACACACACACAAACAAAAGCCTTCTGAAAGCAATATTATTCTTTGCTACTCACTGCAGGAATGTAAAATATATATTATCTTCCAACTTCCACACTTCCTCCAATCCCAATAAGACGAGGCGAGAGGGAAAGAGGCAGATAGATATACAAGGATGGAGAGGAGGAAGAAGTCTTTGCCAGGCTGTGTTTTTCTCTCTCCTTTACGTGTTTCTCATGCTGGGGAATCTCTTTTTTCGAAGGATGACATTTTTTTCCCGGCCAAGAAAAACTGTCTGGCTTCTTGGGTTACTCCACCGCCTGCCCGTCACACACTATAGTTCCAAGTGGAGCAGTGAGGCCCACGACTGCATGATGTCTCCCAATGTGGATTACACTGCCCCTCGGGCAACCCTAACATGTGCAGGTTCAAGCATCACCAACTATCATATAAGCAGCACTCTGTGTCAGTGTGTGTTTCTGTATCTCAGGTCAGAATTGGGGGGCTCCCTAGACGTGCTCTCTGTGAAACTACAAGCCATCCAGGACATTGAGGAGCTGACTGGACTGGTGAGGGAGTGGATGTGCACCACACACACTACTTGTGAATTTACTGTTAGACATCCTCAATACTAATATTTCACAAGCCTCCATAGGCTATAGACAAACCTCCCATAGGCCATAGACTAACCTCCCATAGGCCATAGACGAGCCTTCGGTAGGCCATAGACGAGCCTCCGGGAAGGCCATAGACGAGCCTCCGGGAAGGCCATAGACGAGCCTCCGGGAAGGCCATAGACGAGCCTCCGGGAAGGCCATAGACGAGCCTCCGGGAAGGCCATAGACGAGCCTCCGGGAAGGCCATAGACGAGCCTCCGGGAAGGCCATAGACGAGCCTCCGGGAAGGCCATAGACGAGCCTCCGGGAAGGCCATAGACGAGCCTCCGGGAAGGCCATAGACGAGCCTCCGGGAAGGCCATAGACGAGCCTCCGGGAAGGCCATAGACGAGCCTCCGGGAAGGCCATAGACGAGCCTCCGGGAAGGCCATAGACGAGCCTCCGGGAAGGCACACACTTTCCTAGACTAGTGACTAGATGGTTACATTACTAGTCAGCCTGTCTTTCTCATCCGTTTCTGCATCTCTATATGTTCTTCTGAGTTTGTCATGAATGGTTCTGAGCATCACTGTCCCTGTGTTGTATTGGCTGTCCTGTCTGTCAGCTGCAAGGGGCCAATGAGTATGAGGAGAGGAAACTGATCGGAGCTGCCATCCGCCGGCTCCGAGACAAGGAGCATCAGGGTGAGTACAGAGGAGGAAGTGGAGGTAGAAAGCACAGCATGTAGATCCTGGACAGATCCCTGGTGGACTAGGTGGGACCCAGTTTCAGGGGTGAGGCAGCGCTTCTCTACCTCTGACGTGTGAATCTGTACAGCACTCATGGGCAGCGGTGCAGATCCTACCTGTGATGGTGGTGCAGTTTGCAGTGCATTCTTGCCATTCCTTGCTTCTGTCTGGTATGTATGAGTCCCCCAGCACACACACCCTTCCTCCAGGGGGCAGGTCCACAGCGCTCCCCTGCTGCCTGATGAGAATATTTGATAGGTTTGGATCCTCTTCCCCCTTATCAATACTCAGTCATCACCAGATTAACCACACAGGCCTCCTTGTCTCACTCTGTGCTCAAGTTTTATGGCTATAGCTGAGGTGTGTGTGTGTAACCAGTTGCTTGTGGTGTGTGTTTCAGGTACATGGGAGAAAGGGAAGACCACCGGCCAATGTCTGGAGTCTGAGGCCCTGGAGCTCCAAAGCAGCCTGGGAGCAAGGGTGAGTACAGAGATGGAGGAGAGAGGGAGGTGGTGGGGGAGCAGAGAAGTACAGAGAGGGAGGTGGTGGGGGAGCAGAGAAGTACAGAGAGGGAGGTGGTGGGGGAGCAGAGAAGTACAGAGAGGGAGGTGGTGGGGGAGCAGAGAAGTACAGAGAGGGAGGTGGTGGGGGAGCAGAGAAGTACAGAGAGGGAGGTGGTGGGGGGGAGCAGAGAAGTACAGAGAGGGAGGTGGTGGGGGGGAGCAGGAAGGGTACAGAGAGGGAGGTGGTGGGGGGGAGCAGGAAGGGTACAGAGAGGGAGGTGGTGGGGGGGAGCAGGAAGGGTACAGAGAGGGAGGTGGGGGGGAGCAGGAAGGGTACAGAGAGGGAG
This sequence comes from Salvelinus fontinalis, assembly GCF_029448725.1. Classification (NCBI taxonomy): domain Eukaryota; kingdom Metazoa; phylum Chordata; class Actinopteri; order Salmoniformes; family Salmonidae; genus Salvelinus; species Salvelinus fontinalis. Next base: position 21,048,689 of record NC_074692.1, read on the forward strand.
GTGGGGGGGGAGTAGGAAGGGTACAGAGTAGAGTAAACTATAAAAACAGATCTTGCGATTATGGATATTGCACGTCATTATTTCGATTCATTGTGCAGCCGTACTCCAAACTTTTACAAAAAAACCTTTAGAAATAAAGGGAGAACATGTTGCAACTTTAATTTTAATTTATAAACCCAGCACAGACTAATTTGTGGGTGGGTATACACTGAGTGTACAAAACATTAGTAACACCTTCCTAATATTGCGTTGCACCCTCTTTTGCTCTCAGAACATCCTCAATTCATCAGGGCATAGACTATACAAGGTGTTGAAAGCATTCCACAGGGATGCTGGCCCATGATGACTCCAATGCTTCCCACAGTTGGCTGGATGTCCTTATTTAACCTGTCTCATCCCCTTCATCTACACTGATTGACATCAATAAGGGATCATAGCATTCAGTCTGTAATGGAACGAGCAGGTGTTCCGAATGATTTGTACACTCGGTGTATATTTGCAGGGAACTGGGACCATTGAGGTTTTGTGCTGCCACAATGAAGAATGCAGAAAACAACAACACCCAGGCATGTGACTGTCAGACCACGTCCCGAACACAAATTGTCTGTGTCATTTGAGACAGACGCGCACACACATACACATGTGCTTACGCCACAGTGGCTGCCACGACACAAGGAATATATTTTCATTCTTTAAACCCCATTCATTTCTGGCTAAGTAGAGACAGAGAGGAAATTTGCTCTGGTGTTTAGTGAAGTCAGTAAATCCTTGGTAATATGAACACCCTGCGAGCCAGGCCTGTCATTTTACACACTACTATTTACCCAGGCTGTCACTCTCCACACACTTATGTCAGTCACACTGAAGGGAAATAAAAATATTTGGTTATGTGTGGCAACCAGAGCTTTGACCTGTGTGTGTGTTTGTCTGTTTCTAGCTGTGTCGGAGAATGGAAGAGAAAAGCAATGTAGTCTCTCTCCCATTCAATCCCCCCCCTCTCTTGCTTTCTCTCTCCTTTCAGAGGCTTGGGGCTTTGCATGTCAGAAGCCCTTTAAAAATGTGGTCAGTAGAACCCCCCTTGTGGTCAGTGAAGTGAACTACTGTATTCACAACCGTAATACTTCAAGATGAAATCATATATTTTATCCTGTGAAAGCATTGCAGGTTGCCTGATGAGCTTAATGTGTTGATAATGCTGAGAGACATCTCTGTTAAACAACAACAGTCTCTAAGAGCAGCTCGCCTGAGCCCAGATGCTATCTTATTGTTGCTTGATCAGTTTGTCTGCACTCACCCCGCACTCCAAGACAGCATCCCTATTGGGAGAACAGTTTTTTTCTTATTGTATGCCGTCATTCCTGTAGGAATTGGGTTGGTGATGGGGGTTAGGCTACATGCTCAGCTGGAGTCCTGTATACAGTTACTATGACAGAACAATGCTTAACGGTCTAGTACCTGCGGCGGCAGGTAGTGTAGCGGTAAGATAGGCGAGCCAGCAACCAAAGGGTTGCCAGTTCGAATCCTGGGTCCGGTGGGAAAGATCTGTCAGGAAGTGAGCAGGCAACCGGAGAGTTGCTGCTATCAAATCCTAGATGCCATTGCCTGTCATTGTGCCCTTGAGCAAGGTACTTAACCCCCCACAACAGCTCCCCCATCCCAGTGTGGCAGCCCCCCCCGCACTTCTCCATTAAAAAAGCAATATGTCTTTCGGAGGGGTTGGGTTGAAAGCGGAAGTCAAATTTCGGTTGGACCTTGTTGGGCATTTGACCAATAAAGTGATCTTAATTAGAAGTCCTGTGTTGGTTCATAACAAAATGTTTTAGGGTCAGTTAATGGCTTAGGTCACCTTTTTTGATTCTTCGTAAACTGTATTTCCTTAATCTGGTTTTGTTTGTCATAGATGTTAGCATCAAATACTGACTTTAGTATTGTGTTAAACTATGAAATTGTAAGAGGCTGGGGGGAATAGTTCAGCCCACACATCTAGCAGATGAGAATTAGTGGCTGGCACCATCTATAAAGGTTGTATGCAATACTATGTATGTGCCTGTTCTTGTTCTTGACTGTGTCTGTAGTTGATCAAATACAATTTTATTTGTCACAATCGTGTTTAGCAGATGTTATTGCGTGTGTAGCGAAATGCTTGTGTTTCTAGCTCCGACAGTGCAGTAATATCTAACAATACACACAATCTAAGGTAAAGGAATGGAATTAAGAATATATAAATATTTGGAAGAGGAATGTTAGAGCAGCATAGACTAAGATAGGGTAGAAGACCATATATACATATGAGTAATGCAAAATATGTAAACATTATTAAAGTGACTTGTGTTCCAATTATTAAAGTGACCAGTGTGTCCCATATGCATTGTATATTTGAGCCAATGTCTGAGCTCAGTGTGTGCGTGTGTTTCTTTGAGTCTGTATGTTTGGAGTCTGGCGTTCTAGACTAAGGTTAAAAGGATTGTAATATCCCATAACTCTTAAGTAAATTAGGAAGAATTCTGAACAATGGGACCAGCGATGCTAGTTAGCAATGGCGCTGGCACTATGAATCTGAAAAGCTTCCTCGTGAAATAAATAGCTTATCCTTACCTGGGTATCTTCAACTGAGGTTCTAGACAGGAAGTAGCAATAGCAGTTTTGGGGTTGTAGGGCACACTGCCTGCTTCCTCTCAGGTGGAGGGACTGTTCTTGCCATGCTGGGGCTACAGGTGGGGTGAAGGGGAGAGGGTGAGGTAATGGGGCAGACGGACACCGCCAGCCCACCAGCTGTGCTCCAGCGGTCTGTCTTCAGTCAGTCTGCTCCCTCTGTAATGGGGCCGTGGCCAACAACAACAACCGCAGCCACCAGCAGCAGGGCTCCTTCCACACATCACAGGAGCGGATCTCTTTGAGCTGCGCTTGATTGTCCTGGGGCAGATGGCGGCCCCAGATAATGGTCTATAGTTGAGACAAGTGCGCACACACACAGGGAGTAGAGGTCTATGGCAGCCAACTACAGACAACTGAGTGTAGCAAGCAGCTGCTGACACATACACCGAGTGTACAAAACATTAGGAACACCTTCCTAATATTGAGTTGCACCCCCTTTTGCACTCAGAGAATAGCCTCAATTAATCAGGGCATAGACTATCCAAGGTGTCAAAAGCGGTCCACAGGGATGCTGGCCCATGTTGACTCAAATGCTTCTCACAGTTGGGGCAAGTTGTCTGGATGTCCTTTGGGTGGTGGATATTCTTAATACACATGGGAAACTGTTGAGCGTGAGAAACCCAGCAGCTTTGCGGTTCTTGACACACTCACACCAGTGCGCCTGGCACCTACTTCCATACCCTGTTCAAAGGCACTTAAATCTTTTGTCTTGCCCATTCACCCTCTGAATGGCAAACATTCTCAATTGTCTCAAGGCTTATAAATCCTTCTTTAACCTGGTTCCTCCCCTTAATCTACAGTGGATTTAACAAGTGACATCAATAAGGGATCATAGCTTTCACCTGGATTCACCATACTACGTGTGTCAAATCAATGAGGTATATCTCTTCTATCTCACATTCAAATGAGAAATAGGTATACACATGTCTAGCTGTGGTGGGAGTTTTTGTGTATTTATCATAGCTGTTGCTGCATTTATTATTATTTATTATTTACCGTTATTTTACCAGGTAAGTTGACTGAGAACACGTTCTCATTTGCAGCAACGACCTGGGGAATAGTTACAGGGGAGAGGAGGGGGATGAATGAGCCAATTGTAAACTGCATGCTGTTTTTTCGCCAGACACCAGTGGGCCTGCTAGTGGTTATTGATTACTATGTTTATAATGAACGTGCTTAAATTGAGGGGGGATAGCTGAGGTAAAAGTTTATTTCTGGCCAGTAAGGAAAGTGCATTTTGTACACGTTGCAGGTCTAAACTGTAATTACTGTATGGGTGAAGGAATTTTGGCTTGAAGAAATAACTTGTGGGACAAAAATAATATTTCTTTGTTTAATGTAGTCTGAATTCTAAGTGCAGCGGTTTAATTCTAAATTTCTATTTTGTCTGAAGTAACATGCCAATTAAGGCAGACTCTGTACTTGCAAGAACAATGGAGCATAATTTGGTAGAAACAAAGAAAGTGTGTCATGTAAATTTTCAACCAGGCCACCTGCTAACTTGTATAGAGCCCCTAGGTGAAGGTGTCATAATACCCCTAAAACCTAGCGGTCAAACAGGGAAATGGTTCCAATCAGTTTTCCACCATTCATTTTTCCCATAGGGGATTTTAGATGCACTTAAAATAAGGGCTGTGTTTCGTGTAGGCTTACCTTGACGTGACGTTTTGACAACCATGTTATTCTCTCTCGGACAAAGTGACTTTTTTATCAATATATTCGGCTCGATTTACTCTGATTCTAAAATGATCATTCACATCAAAGTAGAAATCATGCAAGACTACAAATCCCTGCAAGCTCCTGCACGTATCTCTAGGTAGAGGACACCTTTGCTAACAGGTATTGTGTCAATTTAAAACATTGCTCAAGACCGTTCACAGAATTGTCCATTTTAAATACATTTAGCTATTTCTGCAAAAATATCCTCTGTGTACAACCTAAAACACCAAATAATGCATGCAGAGCAGAATTAGTCCAATACCCGCTAATTATCCAAATCCAGAAAAGAGCCACTAAATTCTACAACCACCTAAATCAAATTTCAAATCAAATGTATTTATATAGCCCTTCTTACATCAGCTGATATCTCAAAGTGCTGAACAGAAACCCAGCCTAAAACCCCAAAAAGCAAGCAATGCAGGTGTAGAAGTGATTCCCAAACCTTCCATAACAAGGCTATCACCTACAGAGATGAACCTGGAGAAGTTCCCTAAGCCAGCTGGTCCTGGGGCTCTTTTCACAAACGCAAACAGAGCCCCAGAACAGAAACCCAATTAGACCCAACCAAATCATGAGAAAACAGAAAGATTATTCTTTCTAATGTGTCAAGTAATTAACAAAAAAATAGAGCAAACTAGAATGCTATTTGGCCCTAAACTGAGAGTACACAGTGGCAGAATACCTGACCACTGTGACTGACCCAAAATTAAGGAAAGCTTTGACTATGTACAGACTCAGTGAGCATAGCTTTGCTATCGAGAAAAGCCGCCGTAGGCAGACCTGGCTCTCAAGAGAAGACAGGCTATGTGCACACTGCTCACAAAATGATGTGGAAACTGAGCTGCACTTCCTAACCTCCTTCCAAGTGTAAGACCATATTAGAGACACATATATCCCTCAGATTACACAGATCCACAAAGAATTTGAAAACAAACCCGATTTTGATAAACTCCCATATCTACTGGGTGTATTACCACAGTGTGCCATCACAGCAGCAAGATTTGTGTCCTGTTGTCACAAGAAAAGGGCAACCAGTGAAAAACAAACACCATTGTAAATTCAACCCATATTTGTTATTTTCTCTTTTGTACTTCAACCATTTGCACATCGTTACAACACTGAAAATATACGTAATTTGACATTTGAAATGTCTTTGTTCTTTTGTAACTTCTGTGAGTGTAATGTTTATTGTTCATTTTTATTGTTTATTTCAGTTTTGTATATTATCTACTTCACTTGCTTTGGCAATGTTAACATATGTTTCCCATGCCAATAAAGCGCCTTGAATTGAATATAGACAAGGACGGAAGGAGGGAGGGTGTGAGAAGGAACCCGTGGTGACAGAAAGGGAGGGAGGGGATGTGGAGGGAGTGGCCTGTTGGTGAGTGTGTGTGTGTGTGTGTGGTGACTGAGAGTAGAGGCAGGGTATAGGACATCCTGACTACGAGAGTGAGAGAGGGTGACAGACAGGCAGCGGAGCCAAGAAGGTAAATGACATATTCTAGTTCTTCCACTCTAACAGACCTAGGTCTACTTTTTTTCTTCCTTATCAATTTCCATGTACTTCTCTTTACACAAACTCATCCATGTTTCTTGTTTCTCTTTGCGTTGAGACCTGAGGACCTGGCTGCCTGAAGTTTAACTGAGGTTTAATTTTAGGATAATTGGGCAGTCCTTTTAGGTAATTTATTTCTATTGGTTTCAGAAATCCATACAAAATAGTATACAGGTGTGTGTATTTTGAGCACATTATTGTTAAAGTAAATGGCAACTTCACAAATGGTTATTCATCAGATCTGTCTCCGTGGTCAGATGTGTGCAGTATGGATCAGGTGAGGTGGCAGAGACGGACAGAGAGTCTTGTTTGTTCTCTAATCTGATATGATCATAAACCTGTAACCAACTGAGACGAGCAGTTTACGATGACTGGTATAATGGCAACCAACATATTCTGTACTGAGTGAATATGTGCTGGAGAAAGGGTAAAGCAAGACAAAGGGAGATGGATGGAAGAAGGGAGAAACTGCTTTAACTGGGCTTTGAATGAGGGCTGGGTAAGGGAAAAATGGGAATGAGGCTTATGGGTAAATTCTCTGTGGGTTGTCTCCCATCCAGGCTTTGTGTGTGTGATGCAAAAATGATTGCTACTTAATTCCTGCTACTGTATTTCACTTACTGGAGGTGGACCGTGTATGTGGTTCCTCAGGCTTTGCCATGCAGTCATGGAAAAGAACCCTGTCTCTCAGCGAGCCATGTGCAGGCGTGGAGAGGAGTGCCTGACCTCATCGCATTCTGATCTCATCTGCAGACTGATGGATTCAGTTTCCATGGAAAATTAGCCAATTCTAACCCAGGTAGCTGCAGTAATCCCTGGTTTAGCTGAGCTGCCTCTGCTCTGCATGGTGAAGTAATCTATAGTAGTCTGACACGGCTCCGTGCCTCAGTCTGCTCCGCCTCATTGTTGTTTCTGTGGCTCTGAGGGTTCAGAGGAGTTCAGATGGCCCACGCCTTGCTGTGGTCAGGCCAGTGGACAGTTGCCATTTTTGTGTGTTTACGGGGCAGTTTTTTCACATAACCCTGACCGAAACAAACAGCCTCCTGAACCCTTATGGTGAGACCATGAGCATCACAGAAGGAAATGGGAGCGCAGCTCAAACTGAGGCCACAGAGTTGATGAGGCCAGGGCACTGGAGTGGGTCTGCCTCTGCTCTGGTTCCACTCTGTCAGGTCTGCTCTGTTAGCCTGGGCCAGTCACCAGAGACCAAAGAGAGCCTGCAATGACAGTTTGGGATTGACAGGTCGTGGGAATGGATCGTTTGCTCTTTCGCTCTTTTTTTCTGTCTCACACACCATTTTATCTCCGTTTCCTTCTGTCTGTCTCTGACAAGTATGTTCCCTGTGGTTTAGTGGGAGCTGTGAAACCATCACTGTCTGTTTCCTGGTCGTGGCAGGGGAGGGGGAGAAAAGAGGGGGAAAGGGGAGGAAAGAGAGGGATAGCGGAGGAAAGAGGGGGAGCGGTGTTTCCAGCTCAAATGTCATCTCCCCTCAGCTTCTGAATGAAGAACCTTCCTGGGGGAGAGAATATTTTAAAGCAACTTCTCATTCTTCTATATTTTCTCTCTGATATATTCTCTGAATCAGCTGTTCAGGTTTGGGGAGATTTTTACGACCTGCAGTCACAGGCTGGTTCTGGCTCGTCATTAAGCTGATCTGAGAGCAGTGCTCCACCTCAGTAAACAGAGTATAAAGCTTCTGTTTGTGTTGTCTGCTGGTGCTGGGTGACTGTGGCACATGACACAGAGGCTGTTGATTAGCCTTTCTGTTTGTGTGCCAGCCACTCTGTCCTCTAATCAAGGGTTTTCCAAACTGTCCTGTCCCCCACCCCACCCCGGGTGCACATTTAATTTCTTGCCCTAGCACTACACAGCTGATTCAAATAGCCAACTCATCATCAAGCTTTGATTATTTGAATCAGCTGTGTAGTGCTAGGGTAAAAAGAGAACGTGCACTAGGTGGGGTGTAGCTAGGCTAATTGAGGCCACATAATTCACTTTCTCCTCAACCCCATTCAGATTAAACAGCCTACCTGTTGGTTGCTTGTTGAGCCTACTCCTTTTCCTTTCGCTAATATTTCTGCAATTTTATTCCATCTTGCATTGCATTATTGAACTCACTCCACTTGCTACACCTTGAGTCTCCTTGCCACTTTGATTTGAATAAATTCATAATTTGAAATGGTATATCTTTGTATGTAACATGGATATTTTTATTTAGATAAATACTTTTCAGTGTTAAAATGGGCCTATACATTTTCTCTGCAAAAATGATTTCTCACAAAAGTATTGGAATACAAAAGTCCGTTCGGATATTCTAATAACCGTGGCCATCCTTAGTTTGTGTGGTACCAGGCTTTGTTCACTCTCACCTCCCTCTGATCACAGCCGGATTTGATTAATTATTTTCACAAGGCTGTAATTTTCACCCTTCTCAAACTGCTGACAGCATTATCAACCCCAGGATAACTGGCATTAAGCAAATATGTGCTGTGTTTGTGTGTCCCAGATTTTATGAGTTTAGAGGTTTGTGGATTTGAGTCAAATATGCTCTAGGCATGTCTTGTAGTTCACATGTCCCTCCCTAACCACCACCTCTGTGTGCTTTGTTACATTAGGTAGACCATGTATTAGTAGTGGCACTCTGTAATTCTCGCACAAACATGATGACATTGTAGTTTCAGGGCATTTTAAAGATGGAATCGGCATTAGGGAAAACCGCACCAATGTCCACCCCAGCACCTTTATTGCAAAAACAAGTTTTTAGAAATGTTTGCCAATTTATAAAAAAACATGTAAAACTGAAATATCACATTTACACAAGTATTCAGACCCTTTACTCAGTACTTTTGTTGAAGCACCTTTTGGCAGCGATTACAGCATCTTCTTGGGTATGACGCTACAAGCTTGGCACAACTGTATTTTGGGAGTTTCTCCCATTCTTCTCCACAGATCCCCTCAAGCTCTGTCAGGTTGAATTGGGAGCGTCGCTGCACAGCTATTTTCGGGTTTCTCCAGAGATGTTTGATCGGGTTCAAGTCTGGGCTCTGGCTGGGCCACTCAAGGACATTGAGACTTATCCCGAAGTCACTTCTGTGTTGTCTTGGCTGTGTGCTTAAGGTTGTTGTCCTATTGGAAGGTGAACCTTTGCCCCAGTCTGATGTCCTGAGCGCTCTGGACCAGGTTTTCATCAAGGATCTCTGTTATTTGCTCCATTCATCTTTGCCTCGATCCTGACTAGTCTGTCTCTGCCGCTGAAAAACATCCCCACAGCATGATGCTGCCACCACCATGCTTCACCATAGGGATGGTGCCGGGTTTCCTCCAGATATGACACTTGGCATTCACGCCAAAGAGTTCAATCTTGGTTTCATCAGACCAGAGAATCTTTCTCATGGTCAGTCCTTTAGGTGCCTTTTGGCAAACTCCAAGCGGGCTTTCATGTGCCTTTTACTGAGGCTTCCGTCTAGCCACTCTCCCATAAAGGCCTGACTGGTGTAGTGCTGCAAAGATGGTTGTCCTTCTGGAAGATTCTCCCATCTCCACATAAGAACTCTGGAGCTCTGTCAGAGTGACCTTCGGGTTCTTGGTCACCTCCCTGACCAAGGCCCTTCTCAACCGATTAATCAGTTTGGCCGGGCGGCAATCTCAAGGAAGATGATGGAGGCCACTGTGTATTTGGGGGCCTTATGCTGCAGACAGTTTTTGGTACCCTTCCCCAGATCTGTGCCTTGACAATCCTGTCTCAGAGCTCTACGGACTTTTCCTTCGACGTCATGGCTTGGTTTTTGCTCTGACATATACTGTCAACTGTGGGACCTTTATATAGACAGGTGTGTGCCTTTCCAAATCATGTGCAATCAATTGAATTTACTGCAAGTGGACTCCAAGTTGTAGAAACATCTCAAGGATGATCAATGGAAACAGGATGCATCTGAGCTCAATTTCGAGTCTCATAACAAAGGGTCTGAATACTTATGTAAATATGGTTTTTGTTTTTTATTAGTAATACATTTGCAAACATTTCTAAAAACCTGTTTGCTTTGTCATTATGGGTTTATTGTGTGTAGATTGCTGATTTTTATTTATTCAATCAATGTTAAAATAAGGCTGTAACGTACATTTTTTGGGGGAAAAGTCAAGGGGTCTGAATACTTTCTGAAGGCATTGTATATTGTTCAATTTCATTTGATTATCAGCAGTTGTCGAACACACATGGGTGTCAAGAATATTCTCTTCAATAATGTGCAGCGAATTCTACCAAAGATTTAATTTTATATTGACAAGTGACCGCTCTAACAATGGAAATACATGTCCTCGAAGATGGCAGGCTGGAGGAGGGGAGATCAGGTGGGACCGTTCTAGCCAATGAGAGGGCAGATGCGGGTGTGAACAACAAGCACAACACAACTTCCATATACATTTTTCCCCCCAAAGTTGCCAAAATGCCACGTTCATCCACTTATCCGTGCATTCATAACAGCCTAACCATTACAAAACTAATTTTCCATCAAATTAGTAATTACATTTTTTGTTGACCAAATTTGACTCTCTCATTGACCTCCATACAACAATTCCTCACTTCATGGTCTTATTTTCGTGGACAGATTTTGGGCAGAGTAAACCCTCTCGCTTTGCCTCTAACTCTTTGATTCTACTAGATTAAAAGCCATAATGAGTGTGATATGCGGCCATTTAAAGTATACTTGATTTTTGAAATTTCACATACTATAAAACACAAACAGCCTACTATTTAGGATGCAAGTATGGGTATTCGTATACCAACTCAGTGGCACGGGGGTTAGTGTCCGCCCTGAGTTTGGAAGGTTGTGAGCAATGTTCCTGCACACATGCGCGCTGCGCAGAATAAATATCAGCCCACGCAGAGAAGTACTAGATTGAACTTCACTCAACTTTCTAGAGGTTTCCCCGTTAACACTATGAACGTTTACTCTTAGAACTGTGTTTGAATCAACGCAATATTAGCCACTTTCAATGCAACAAAACAAACAATGCAAGACACAGTTTTGCATACGATCTGCAAGAGATTTTGTTGTAGGCAGAGCGCATCAGAGTAGGATTCTATTACATTGACAGGCACGACTCATGCCCACACTCTACACAGACCGGTGCGCCATAACCAATCAGAGCTGTAGTAGGCCTATATGGGGCGGCAGGGTGGCCTAGTGGTTAGAGCGTTGGACTAGTAACCGAAAGGTTGCAAGTTCAAATCCCCGAGCTGACAAGGTACAAATCTGTCATTCTGCCCCTGAACAGGCAGTTACAGGCCACTGTTTCTAGGCTGTCATTGAAAATAAGAATTTGTTATTGACTGACTTGCTTAGTTAAGTAAAGATTAAAAATAAATAAAGTATATGTGCACATTTGCTAGTTAGTGAGTTATTAGCCCAGTTATAGGTCATTTGTAATCAGCAGTAGGGATTGCTTCCTACAAGTGCATTTCTAGCCTCTTTGAAAAGTGAGTCAGGTAAAGAGCTTTTTTTGTTTTGTCTTAAATGGGCAGTGTTGTATTTTGAGACAGGCTTGAATAAGCTGTAGCCAATAGGCAGAGGGTAACATAATTTGTCTGATTTTCTGTAATGACGGTATAATGATGTGGTTTCTTGAATCAAACAAAACATTTTCAGTCACCTCCTTGAAGGACAAGTGGATAAACATATCAAGCCCAGCATGTTTGGAATGTAGGCCTACATTGAACACCACACGTTGGCTGTTACTGTAAGTTGAATGATATAACCACCATGTTAAAATGTTATGGGATTAAAAAAAATCTCTCCATTGTTTTTGTTGGTAGGATATATTGAATAGGCCTACATTATGATCAAATAGCCTACTTGACCACTGTTAAAACTAACTTAAGGCAGATACAGACTCAGTGTTCACAGTAAATGCGCACTGGAAGTTGCACAGAATTTTGACAATGTTAACGTTTGCGCACAGCAGACCTGAAATTTGCTCAGTGCCGATAGAAATTGGTTGGCAGTTCAATCCCTGGACGAGACATACCATAGACTGTAAAAATGGGACCTGATGCATCTCTGTTTGGCACTCGGCATTAAGGAGATCGATCGGGGGTAAGGCCCAGCAACAGACTAGCATCATGTCCAAGGTGTGTACTTGTACATTAAGCTGCATCATGCTACAGAAACAGGAGATGGGCTCCTGCCCTATGAGCTAATTACTATGGGTATTCAGACACGGCCACTGTTCGATGTTTGCAGTAACTTCTTTGTTGTAATATGAGAAGATTAAATTGTGTTTACAGTGCCTTCAGAAAGTATTCGTACCCCTTGACTTATTCCACATGTTGATTAATTTATTAAACAAAACCCAAAACGTGCAAATGTATTGAAAACCAAATACATAAATATCTAATTTACAAAAGTATTCAGACTCCTGAGTCAATACATGTTAGAATCACCTTTGGCAGCGATTACAGTTGTAAGTCTCTAAGAGCTTTGCACACCTGGATTGTACAATATTTGCACATTATTCTTCAAACTCTGTCAAGTTGGTTGTTGATCATTGCTCGACAGCCATATGCAAGTCTTGCCATAGATTTAAGCAGATTTAAGTCAAAACTGTAACTAGGCTACTCAGGAACATTCAATGTCGTCTTTAATCAACTCCAGTGTATATTTGGGCTTCCTCTAGGATTTTGCCTGTGTTTAGCTCTATTCTGTTTATTTTTATTCCCTAAAAAACTCCCTAGTCTTTGCCAGTGATGTGTTGGTTTTGCCCCAAACATAACGTGTTGTATTCAGGACATAAAGTAAAGAAAATTGCCACATTTCTTGCAGATTTACTTTAGTGCCTTATTGCAAACAGGATGCATGTTTTGGAATATTTTTTATTCTGTGACAAATGTACAATTTCTCTTAACGTTTAAACTGACATTTCTTTATTTTTTAAACATAAAAAAAAAGAATGACGTGAATTCACGATTCAGACGTGGTTTTGCGTACGACCGTTAGGGGGCAGTGTGTTCAATCTACTGCAGTCCTGGCTACCTACCTACCGGTCGTCACTAAGTACCACAGCCACAAAGTCATAAAGCCTATTTCTAAAATGTATCTTCTTAAGGTTAGTATTAAAACCACATTTTAACCACACTGCTAACCTTATGCCCAACCTTAAATTAAGACTAAATATATATTTTTTCATAAATTCTTATGTTAGACTGTGGCTGTGGTAACTAATGGAAACCCTACCAGATGGTGCTGACGTTACTACTGTCCCCCACTCACTCAGCCACCATAGCATTAATGTTGTTTTAGGTTCTCTGTTGTGTGAGCCTCCTCCATGTTGTCAGTACGTACTGTACTTCAAGTCACACTTCTTATCAATGTGATGGCTCGTTGCAGTGATATATATGACAGCATGTTCATAGACGCATACCAATCTGTTAACGCCATGTATGGTGTTTGAGAGCTCGCGCTTTGTACTTGCACTTACAGAGCCATCATTGTACAATTTCTCCATCGGGGCCGACATGGCATCTTGCAGTCTGGTTCTAGATATACCAATAGGGTATTGAAGCCGACATCCTCTACCATTGACAATGGCTGCATATCAACTGCAATCATTTCTGTAATCAGCGCTGTGATTTCCTCACTCCGTCCCTTATCTCACTGCTGCCAGCAACAGGTTGGGTCGTCCCTTTCAGCACAGCCCGGTCTCATAGACTAGAGGTAACACAGTAAACGTAAATCCGGGAGACTGAAATTAGTATGATATTTCACGTTTGGTATGGTTACCTAAGACAGATGGTTACTTAAAGCAAAAACATATAATGCGAGACGCGAACGTCTAGTAACCAAAAGGTGGTGAGTTTGAATCTCGTCACAGACAACTTTAGCATTTTCGCTTATTAGCAACTTTAACACCACTTTTTAGCTACTTTGCTAGGCTATGGGTTCTTTTCTTTTCACTCTAATTTAGTTTAGTATATGCTACTTAGCATGTTAGCTAACCCTTCCCCTAACCTTAAACCTTTAACCTAACTCTTAAACTTAACCCTAACCTTAACCCATAGCCTAGCTAATTTTAGCCAGCTAACTAACGTCAGCCACTTAGCTATAATTCGTAAAATATCATATGTTTTGCAAATTCGTAACATATAGTACGTTTTGTAAATTCATAACAAATTGTAATTCGCAACATACAGTATCATACGAAATGGGTGATGGACATCACAAATTAATACATACCATACAAAATGGAACGTATCACACTGAATAATACAAAATGCTCTGAGACCAGGTTGTTCAGCATTACACCTGAACTGCCACAGCAGCTCAATTCCACCTTGCAAAGTTTGCTTTTCATCACCTTCTCATTTAACTTCTCAAAGTATTGCCATACAGGACTTCACTGCTGTGTCTCACTATGCCATTTTCCCAACTGTTAACGAAGATGACATGCATGGCAAGTAATTTGAATGATTCATATCGCCTCCTATTAAAATAACAGCATTGTTGCATTAGGTATTTGTAAAAAACTGATGATCAGGACCTGTTGTGGTAGTTTTGTTTAAACTGCACTGTGATTTTAATTTTGTATAAAAAAATTATAATTGGTTACAATGTCGTTTAAACCTTTATACCCCTAGTACAGGGATCCTTCTTTTCACTCTAATTTAGTATTGTGGAGCAACTACAATGTTGTTGATCTAGCCTCAGTTTTCTCCTATCACAGCCATTAAACTCTGTAACTGTTTTAAAGTCACTATTGGCCTCATGGTGAAATCCCTGAGCGGTTTCCTCCCTCTCCGGCAACTGGGTTAGGAAGGACGCCTGTGTCTTTGTCGTGTCTGGGTGTATTGATACACCATTCAAACTGTAATAACTTCACCATGCTCAAAGGAATATTCAATGTCTGCTTCTTTTTTTGTTTTACCCATCTACCAATAAGTGCCCTTCTATACGAGGCATTGGAAAACCTCTCTGGTCTTTGTGGTTGAATCTGTTTGAAATTCATTGCTCGACTAAAGGGACCTTACAGATAATTGTATGTGTGGGGTACAGGGGTGAGGTAGTCATATATTCTCATGATATCCATTTTTAAAGACCAGTGAACCAGACACAGCTCTGGTTTTACTATTCCTGAATTTATTATACCAAATACCTTTATGGTTAAAAATAAATTACTTACTATGAAGTTATTTATACATTTCTAAATAAGCGTGTATAGAAAATCCATATAACCACATGTTCCTTTTCCACACACTATCACAGATGCACTATAGTGGAAAGGTTTGTGGGGCACTGGAGCTTTCTGGACAAGGGAGAGTGTGTGCTTATGCAGGAGGAAAAGTGTGTGTGTGTGTGTTTTGGCCTTGGTGTCTGTACAGCTGATCTTCCTGTGGAGTAGCTCAAAGTAAGGCACCAGTGGCAGCATCTACATGTCTCCCTCTCTTCTTCTTCTCTCTCCCTTTGTCTCCACCTCCCTGCATCTCCCATTTCCTCTCCATATGCCAAAACGTTGCACTCTACTCTATCGTCTCCCTCCTAGTGTGTCTTTCCTCTATTATTGTAGATTATGAGACTCAGTGTGTTTTACTGGCTGTGCAGATTACTTATTTCTCTACCTGTACTGAGGATCAGACGTTACTAACACACTAGGCCACGGTGGAGGACTGAGGGGTCAGAGAGGTCAGGCACACTTCAATCATTACTCAACAGAAGGCTATGTCCTGGGCTGTTACAGCTGGGTCACTAACTCCCTTGGTGTAACATTTAGGTTCAAAGCATTATGGGTTGGTTGATTTACCTGGCTGGCTCTTAGGGCGTGTTATGGTGTATTGTGTCTCTCCCGGGGTGAGCAGGGACAAGGTGGAGGCATGGCAGTAGCCATCTTATCTCAGCTGGTAGGCAGGGCCTGGGCCTCATCATGGCCTCTCTTTGAGGAGCGCTTGATACGGACATCACACACACTGTTCTGATTGCCCCATACAGACCGAGGACTTTTGTGTACCTGATGGTTTGACTTATTTGCTGATCAGACCACTGAGAGGGATGGGATGGTTGGGGTTCAGCTCAGTGTTGTAGCTGGGCAGGGGCTGACTGAATGACTGTACCCAATCTATGTCATACTGCATGGAACAGCATGTGAGAACTGAATACCCCTTTCTTGACTCTTTCTGCATTGAAGCAATTATACACTGCTCAAAAAAATAAAGGGAACACTTAAACAACACAATGTAACTCCAAGTCAATCACACTTCTGTGAAATCAAACTGTCCACTTAGGAAGCAACACTGATTGACAATAAATTTCACATGCTGTTGTGCAAATGGAATAGACAAAAGGTGGAAATTATAGGCAATTAGCAAGACATCCCCCAAAACAGGAGTGATTCTGCAGGTGGTGACCACAGACCACTTCTCAGTTCCTATGCTTCCTGGCTGATGTTTTGGTCACTTTTGAATGCTGGCGGTGCTCTCACTCTAGTGGTAGCATGAGATGGAGTCTACAACCCACACAAGTGGCTCAGGTAGTGCAGCTCATCCAGGATGGCACATCAATGCGAGCTGTGGCAAAAAGGTTTGCTGTGTCTGTCAGCGTAGTGTCCAGAGCATGGAGGCGCTACCAGGAGACAGGCCAGTACATCAGGAGACGTGGAGGAGGCCGTAGGAAGGCAACAACCCAGCAGCAGGACCGCTAACTCCGCCTTTGTGCAACGAGGTGCACTGCCAGCGCCCTGAAAAATGACCTCCAGCAGGCCACAAATGTGCATGTGTCAGCATATGGTCTCACAAGGGCTCTGAGGATCTCATCTCGGTACCTAATGGCAGTCAGGCTACCTCTGGCGAGCACATGGCGGGCTGTGCGGCCCCACAAAGAAATGCCACCCCACACCATGACTGACCCATCGCCAAACCGGTCATGCTGGAGGATGTTGCAGGCAGCAGAACGTTCTCCACGGCGTCTCCAGACTCTGTCACGTCTGTCACGTGTGCTCAGTGTGAACCTGCTTTCATCTGTGAAGAGCACAGGGCGCCAGTGGCGAATTTGCCAATCTTGGTGTTCTCTGGCAAATGCCAAACGTCCTGCACGGTGTTGGGCTGTAAGCACAATCCCCACCTGTGGACGTCGGTCCCTCATACCACCCTCATGGAGTCTGTTTCTGACCGTTTGAGCAGACACATGCACATTTGTGGCCTGCTGGAGGTCATTTTGCAGGGCTCTGGCAGTGCTCCTCCTTGCACAAAGGCGGAGGTAGTGGTCCTGCTGCTGGGTTGTTGCCCTCCTACGGCCTCCTCCACGTCTCCTGATATACTGGCCTGTCTCCTGGTAGCGCCTGCATGCTCTGGACACTACGCTGACAGATACAGCAAACCTTTTTGCCACAGCTCGCATTGATGTGCCATCCTGGATGAACTGCACTACCTGAGCCACTTGTGTGGGTTGTAGACTCCGTCTCAAGCTACCACTAGAGTGAAAGCACCGCCAGCATTCAAAAGTGACCAAAACATCAGCCAGGAAGCATAGGAACTGAAAAGTGGTCTGTGGTCACCACCTGCAGAATCACTCCTTTTTTGGGGGTGTCTTGCTAATTGCCTATAATTTCCACCTTTTGTCTATTCCATTTGCACAACAGCATGTGAAATTTATTGTCAATCAGTGTTGATTCCTAAGTGGACAGTTTGATTTCACAGAAGTGTGATTGACTTGGAGTTACATTGTGTTGTTTAAGTGTTCCCTTTATTTTTTTGAGCAGTGTATATTGAAATCACTGATTTACTGTATTGTTTCTGCAGGACACCGAGAAGGAGAGGCTTGGCGAGCGAGAGAGAATCAAGTCTCAGATCCGGAAGCTACGGAGCCACCAGATGCAGCAGGGCAGTGAGCTGTACAGGACAAGTGAGCAACGGCACTGTTCAAAGAGCTGAGCTTAGAGGTTCAAAGACCATATGAGTGGTTATTTATTTATTTATTTACCGTTATTTTACCAGGTAAGTTGACTGAGAACACGTTCTCATTTGCAGCAACGACCTGGGGAATAGTTACAGGGGAGAGGAGGGGGATGAATGAGCCAATTGTAAACTGGGGATTATTAGGTGACCATGATGGTTTGAGGGCCAGATTGGGAATTTAGCCAGGACACCGGGGTTAACACCCCTACTCTTACGATAAGTGCCATGGGATCTTTAATGACCTCAGAGAGTCAGGACACCCGTTTAACGTCCCATCCGAAAGACGGCACCCTACACAGTGCAGTGTCCCCAATCACTGCCCTGGGGCATTGGGGTATTTTTTAGACCAGAGGAAAGAGTGCCTCCTACTGGCCCTCCAACACCACTTCCAGCAGCATCTGGTCTCCCATCCAGGGACTGACCAGGACCAACCCTGCTTAGCTTCAGAAGCAAGCCAGTAGTGGTATGCAGCTGGCTGACTGTTGGTTGGTTGACTGTTCCTTTTACATAGCCGGTCACACAGACACACACACACACACACACACATACACACAGACAGTTAATTTTCTTCCTGCTCTTCTATATATGGCATGCTTATATGATCGTGTTTGCCTTAACTTAAGGGTCAAGTTTGGATAGGCACTTGTACTTAAACACAACATTGATTCAAATATTGCTAGTACCTCCACACCTATGCACCTAGATGCAATTTCCTCTGGCATGCTAGTGAAAATAGCCAGCCAATAGAGTCATGCTGCTGTAGAGGGCGGCAGGGGAGCTGAGGCTGTCTCATTGGTTTACACTGTTTTTATCTCCATCTTTATTTTCAGGTTAGAGGCACCACAGTCATGGAACTCTGGCTTTGGGTGTGTAGTGATTTTCATTAACCACTGTTAGAAAACCTACATTTAAAACACAGTGAATACTTTACTATAGGTGTACTATCTTTAGCGAAGGCCTTACGACTTGTAAACACACACTCCCACTCACAGAAAAAACAAATGCTAAAGTGAATGAGAGAAGACCGGTAAAGGGCTTTGAGATAGAATGTGTTTACAGCCAGACTGATTTGAATGCCTCTGAAGTGAGCAAGTGTTTGTTGAACCAATATACTCTGTCTCTACTGCGTTATTTTTACTCTAAGGCTAAAGCCAAGTATTTTTCTGATCAAGGAACCTACCCCAATGTTGACCTGAACCTGGCCAGTCCCTGGCTGGGTTCTTTGACCGTAATTACCTTGGTTTACCCTTAGCTCACAACACCCCGCTCATCAGCCAGTGTCTGATAGTAGTGGAGTTATGAGACGCAACAGGAACATCACCCGTTCAAAGGGGAACCCACACCCAGTAGTAATACAGCTGCTATTTTAAGCACATACCAGAACAGAACCCTTTCTTGACATGTCCCTCACCATGCAATTTGGTCCAGGGTGAAGGCAGGGCCAGCGGCAGACAGGAGCAGACCTCCACAGAGCAGAGGGATTGTGGGTAGGAGCTGTTTGAAATGGACGCCAATACAGACACAGGAAGTTAGTGGCTGGGAACGGATAGGGTGGGGTGGGCTCATTTTTAACAGAGAGAAGGAGAACGTTGTTTAGAGAAAGGACTAAACTTGGAAGATTATGGGGGTACTGTGGCCCACTGGCTGTCACACACACGCACACACATGCTACCTCTCTCTCTCTTTTCACACACACTTAAATATACAGCACAGTCTTGCACACATATATACACTCCATAGTTTGGTGAAAAGCAATCTTGTGCTCAGTTCAGAATTGAATTGAATGCTGCATAAATTTTAAATTCTTGAATTTGAATTTAAGTAGTAAACAGGATACAGAATTTCAATTATAATTTGAATTAAATAAAATAGAATTCAATTACATTCTAATGCCTTTTCTATTCTGTTTGGTGTAGTCTATACAAATATACATCTTATACCTAAAACATGTCATGTCATTATATACATGCATATAAAATATTAATTAAAAATCGATTTTCAGGACTAACTTAAAATGAACGATCAAGGAAAGGAAAGTCGAAGTTATTATATTTCATGAATCACTGAATTCAATTCTATATCCTGTGGGGTGTGGCTTATTTAATTAGAATTTGGTGAATGGTGAGTCAATTCTGAATTGAGCACAATCCTGGTAACAAGGCTGTAATTTAGGAAATTACCCGTTTGTGAGTGGCTCAGTGGAAGGGCCTCCCGAGTGGCGTAGCGGTCTAAGGCACTGCATCTCAGTGTCAGAAGCGTCACTACAGACCCTGGTTGGATCCCGGGCTCCAGCACAACCGGCCATGATCGGGAGTCCCATAGGGCGGCGCACAATTGGCCCAGCGTTGTCTGGCTTAGGGGAGTGTTTGGCTGGGGTAGGCCATCATTGTAAAATAAGAATGGGTTCCTAACTGACTTGCATAGTTAAATACAAAAATAGACATTTTTAAATGTGATAGTCCCAGGGGAGCCAGCCTCCTCAACTTTGAACTCGACAATGAAAAGACCCCTTTTGTTGTTGCTGTTTTTTGTTTTTGTGTGTTTGTTAAGGGGAGAGGGGAGGGAAGTCGGCATTATGCACTATTGTGGTTATTTAAAGCCATCCTCTCATTATCCAAGAGCAGTAGGGGGTTTTCCCAGAAATCCTCACAACAGCACACAATGGACTGGACATGATGTACAAACGGCAACAATTTCAATCACTAGTTTGCAACTCTTTGGCTGCTCCTCCCTTCAACTATAGTTCTCTTTTTAATTGGACTTGACTGAGGCCTTCATTTGATGTCATGTGGTCTATTTATAGGGCCTTTTAGTTTGTTGTGATGTTTGAAGTGAATGCGTATCATAAGCATGTTTCTTATTCAAACCCCATTATATAACCACTCCCTTAAAGTAATGAGCTAAAGCTTCACCTAACCCCAGCCTTCAGAGAGTGTTGAAAAAGCTGCTGTGGCTGTCTTAGACCAGAATGGGGCTCTCCTTCACAGATTTGGTTTGAAAATGACAGACCTGGATGCTCTGTTTGGATAGGGCATACAAAGGGTACGCAGAGATGTTATCATACAATGATGTGTCTCTTGTAAGGACACTGTGATTTTCCACTCTGTGGCCTATCTTTATGCAGCATGTCTGTGGTTCCTGTACAGCACCCAGAGTTAAAGATGCTGAGCAATGAGCATCACGGGGAGAGCTAGAGACTGGCTCTGAGGGGGAAGATGTGGGCACTGCAGTATTTGGAGTGTGGTTTCCTGATGAGAGGAGGAATGAAGGAGGTTGGATTCAGACCGGGGGAAGGGGAAAGTACTTGTCCTATTCTCCATTTCACCCCACTTCCAGTTCCCCTTACACTTCCTGCTGGTTGGTAACCACCTAGTGTTCTAATCTCTTTTACACACACAGACATCTGGTCCAGGAATTGAGTCAAGCGTGGAGGAAATGCCTTCATCCCCTTGTCTCCTCAGTGACGCTCACATGTCTCTCACACTGTGCTCTTGGGGATTTGGCCTCTGCGGAAACCTTTAATTTTCATCAGCAGTTCCCAAGTTGTCCAGCAACTGCTCACATGATCCTACATTCCATCTTGTTTATGTTAGGTCAGAGAAACTTAAAAAATGCAAGAACAGAATTGTACACAACAGTTGTATTTTCATGGTATGTGTTCCTCGGCACCATAATAGATTTACTCATGGGTATGTTCCACTCACTGTATTGTGGTCTTTGTGTTCTGTAGGCTCCAATTCAGGCATGGTTCTGGTTCTGGACCCCCTGGTGAGGGACGAGGTCCCTCTGCTGACCCACCCACAGACCCGGGACCCTGTGACATCATCAGAGCCGGACGTGGTCCTATCTCACCGCCAGCGTTCTGACTCGACATCCTCAGAACGCAGCCTGGCCTCCAGGCCCTGTCTGAACTCTGGAGCCTCAGAGAAGGGTCTGGGCTCAGCCTTCCGGACCAGGGTGGACTCTGGAGCATCAG
Source organism: Salvelinus fontinalis (assembly GCF_029448725.1). Lineage (NCBI taxonomy): Eukaryota > Metazoa > Chordata > Actinopteri > Salmoniformes > Salmonidae > Salvelinus > Salvelinus fontinalis. The sequence continues at coordinate 21,070,530 of NC_074692.1, forward strand.
AAAAGAGCCTGGGCTCAGCCTTCAGGACCAGGGTGGACTCTGGAGCATCAGAAAAGAGCCTGGGCTCAGCCGTCAGGACCAGGGTGGACTCTGGAGCATCAGAAAAGAGCCTGGGCTCAGCCTTCAGGACCAGGGTGGACTCTGGAGCATCAGAAAAGAGCCTGGGCTCAGCCTTCAGGACCAGGGTGGACTCTGGAGCATCAGAAAAGAGCCTGGGCTCAGCCTTCCGGACCAGGGTGGACTCTGGAGCATCAGAAAAGAGCCTGGGCTCAGCCTTCCGGACCAGGGTGGACTCTGGAGCATCAGAAAAGAGCCTGGGCTCAGCCTTCCGGACCAGGGTGGACTCTGGAGCATCAGAAAAGAGCCTGGGCTCAGCCTTCCGGACCAGGGTGGACTCTGGAGCATCAGAAAAGAGCCTGGGCTCAGCCTTCAGGACCAGGGTGGACTCTGGAGCATCAGAAAAGAGCCTGGGCTCAGCCTTCAGGACCAGGGTGGACTCTGGAGCATCAGAAAAAAGCCTGGGCTCAGCCTTCCGGACCAGGGTGGACTCTGGAGCATCAGAAAAGAGCCTGGGCTCCGCCTTCCGGACCAGGGTGGACTCTGGAGCATCAGAAAAGAGCCTGGGCTCAGCCTTCAGGACCAGGGTGGACTCTGGAGCATCAGACAGAAGCCAGTGTTCTGCCCACAGAGGCAGACTGGACTCTGGGGCCTCAGAGTCCCACTTCAGACAGAGACTGGACTCTGGCACGTCAGACTCCAGTATGGGACCGCCAGCCCCCCTGGGCTCTGAGACCTCCGACGGCACAGGGCTCCTGTCACGGAAACGGCTGGACTCAGGGACGTCTGACCAGAGCGTGGGCGTGTTGTCTGTGGGCCGGAGCCGAGAAGAGCAGCCAGAGGTGACCATGAGTAGCTCCTCTTCCAGCACAGACTCCGAGGCTGAAAGCACCAACCACCATCCAGACCAGCCCCATCAGGACAGCACCACTACCAACCATTATCAGCCTGATGGGGCCGTCCTATTCAGGAAAGCCCCAGACTCCCACAGTGGCCTGATCAATGGCAGTGCCAAGGAAAGAGGAGACATCCAGGAACAGAAGGTACAGTCTTGTTGAATCTACCTGGGTAATGCTTGCTGACATGATCTGCTGTGTCTCTAGGTAGAACAGTAGAATATATAGGTTATCATACCACTAGAGGGGGATGTTGAGCTATGATGGCATGTCTCCCTCTCTCCCTCCCTCTCTTTTGCAGCACCAGTTCTCAGCAGCATCTTTGTAAGTCAAGAGCTATAAACATATAAAATTTCTCTGTACGTGTTTTAAAAGCTCTGTTTGACTATGGTTACTTGGCTACACAAATAAACTCAGCACCTCAGAGCCGGCCCAAATCCTTTCTTGTGCTCAGCTGGTTCTGGTTCCCCTCAGATCTCGGTTTTCCTCACCTGCTGTCAGAGGAAGAGCCGCTGGGGCTGGCCAGCAACAGCCAAAACACGCAGGCAGGAGATGGCTGCTGAAGCATTCTGAGTCTCTATTGTTTGCTCAATGGCCTCATCAGAGACTTGGGTCACCATGACGCCACGTTGTTGCCCTTATGGGGAGTGTTTAACCAACGCAGTCTCCAGGCTCTTTTATAGAACTCTGCAATATGGTATGCTTATCTTCCATGTATTTACATTGCGCTGTGGAGGCTCAGGCACATCTTGGCCCCATGGCCCCTCAGCCAAAAAAAGAACAGCCCCAAACGTGCCTCCCTTGCGCCAAACTGTTACATAATGTTGACGATCCTCCCTGCCATCCCATGGATCTGCACTATTGCCCTGTGTTGCTTATTGCTACGCTCTAATTGAATGTTCTCTTTTCTCTCTCTCACCCCCCCCCCCTTTCAGGTCAGATATACTTTACTCACTCCTCTCAGAAAATCAAATGATGCAGGTGAGCATGTTTGCAGATACAAACCTTATCTATGTGTGTGTGTGTACACTACCGTTCAAAAGTTTGGGGTCACTTAGAAATGTCCTTGTTTTTGAAAGAAAAGCACATTTTTGCCTCACAATAGTACCCGCAAAACACCAGTCTCAATGTCAACAGTGAAGAGGAGACTCTGGAATGCAGGCCTTCTAGGCAGATTTGCAAAGAAAAAGCTATATCTCAGACTGGCCAATAAAAAGAAAAGATTGAGATGGGCAAAAGACCACAGACACTGGACAGAGGAAGCCTGTAATCGAACCTCCAAATGCTGATGCTCCAGATACTCAACTAGTCTAAAGATGGCTAGTTTTATTGCTTCTTTAATCAGAACCACAGTTTTCATCTGTGCTAACATAATTGCAAAAGGGTTTTCTAGTGATCAATTAGCCTTTTAAAATGATAAACTTGGTTTAGCTAACACAAAGTGCCATTGGAACACAGGAGTGATGGTTGCTGATAATGGGCCTCTGTATGCCTATGTAGATATTTCATAAAAAAATCTGCCGTATTCAGCTACAATAGTCATTAACAACATTAACAATGTCTACACTGTATTTCTGATCAATTTGATGTTATTTTAATGGACAAAAGCACATTTTTCTTTCAAAACAAAAACATTTCTAAGTGACCCCAAACTTTTGAACGGTAGTGTACATGTAATCGCCTGACATTAAGTGGGAGCCAGGGTGGATTTGTGGCTCATTACTGGTGCTCTACTGTGAAACTCCACCATCAGTGTTGATAACAGACATCTCACCAGAGGATCAATGAACTGAGTCCCTTAGCACTGCTGAGTTATAGCTGTTCCTCTAATATCATCAAGATGACTTGTTACCTAACTCCTATCAGTTTAATGGCTTCCATCCAGAGGAGCATTGTAGGGCCAGCATGACCGTATAGGGCCAGTCATACAGGGGAAGGGGTGAGGGCGCACCGCTAGAGGACTGAATGGTAAGCTATAAGAAGGCCCTTTATATTCTCCTCTCTGTGGCCCCAGACTCCTGAAAGCTTGTTATTCTCAAAAACACTAAATCGTGATTATTAAGAGGGAGGGAAATACTTTTCTAAATGAGTGTGGAGCCTTTCCCTATATGTGAGGAAATCAGACCATCGCTCTGCTGTACAGAAAGGAGCATGAATCCAGAAACACTCAGGCAACCTAGAAATGGAGCAAATCTGTCAGCTAATGGCCTAAGCTGACGCACTGAAGATGAGGGAGAATGAGGGCGGGCAAGGGGGATTGAAGAAAAGGAGGGGGGCTGGAAAAAGGGAGGGGGGAGAGCGAGAGAAGGGAAATCAAGTCAAGGGATTTGCAGAGTGCTTTAGCATGAGACAGTCAGTAAGAGTGCTGCTTTGAGTTTGAGGACTTTTAGGCATATTGCCCTGCTGAAGACTTTGAAATGTTTCCAGTCTTTGTGTGTCAGCTGTACCAGGCGAGCTGGGTAATTAACTACTGAGTTTGTATTATTTGACTGTCTGTTCTTTGCTACTGTGTGTAAATAATTTCCACTCATGCTTTCTGTCTGTTTTGCAGTTCCTGAGAAGAAAGAGCCAGTTGTCTTGGCCCCGTTCGGCCGGGCTAACTCTGTGCGGGACCGTATGCTTAAGTTCACGGAGCCCAGTCCCAGTGTCCCGGTCCTGAAGAGGGGCTCTCAGTCTCTGAGGAACGCGACAGCCCCCAGTGCCCGAGTCCTAGGCAGAGCCACCCAGCTGAGTGAGGGGCCAGTAGCAGGGCCAGCCAAGCAGACAGCAGTGACCACAGTAGTATCCATCACCACCCCTACAGACAGGCCCGGGAGAACCCATGTAGGCTCTACATCCTACTCTTCATCCGCCTCCTCCTCAAAGAACCATGTCCAATGCCAGGGCACAGTTCATCCAGGGGGCGTGGCCACCAAACCTCTGCAAAGTGCTGCTCAATCCTTGAACGCTTTAGGCGGGGCAAAGCAGGCGGCTGAAAAGCTGCGGCACTCCTCGGGCGGCTCAAAGGAAGACAAGACCCCAGGGAGAGCATCTGCACAGCGGGACAGCAAGGGAGCGGCAGACCCCGACATGAAGACCTTCCTAACTATCGAGATCAAAGATGGGCGCACCACCACCACCACCACCACCTCTTCATCCTCTAGAGGCAACCTGGCCCCACGCATCACCACCAACCCCATAGGACAGAGAGCAGGTAGGAGCACTACATAACACTCCTCCCTCCCAAACATCACTCACTACCGTCTGGGCACATTAGAGACATGATGTGCTAGGTGGTTTACTGTGGCATTTCTTTGAGCTGTGTACTTGGTGATGGATATGCTAGATAAGACTTCTGGTTCCAGATTCTTTATCTTTACAGACCACAGATTTTGATGGATATGGATATGCGTTAAATTCAAAAACAGAAGTTGATATTTGAAATTATATAAACCCCCTTGAATTTCCCCCTGAATCTGAACATTACCAGTGGAACATAGAGGGATATTTTCCATCTCTCCAGCCCAGTGTACTGCAGCAGATCAGATGCACTGTGCCTGTGTGTGGACTGGAGGCAGACAGTGTAGATATGTATCCTGCTCTGTCCCAGCTCCACCTCTACATGCTAATATCAGCCTTCAGACCCCACTGGAATCCCTGTTGCCATGGGAGACCAGAGACACCACAGGGGCAGGGAGCAGTCAGCAGCAGGGCTGTACCCCAGGCTGAGGACAGGCCAGGGTCAGGGAGCGTGTGTGGGAGCAGGGGTCTGCTGTGGATATGGAGCAGCATTGTGTCTGTGATGGACAGGCACACTGTGTGGAAGGGGGTGGGAGAGTGGTATGGGAATAGGGACACACAACAATGGGCAGTTATAGAGTGTAGCTAGCTACCGTATGTTCGACATTACAATGCGCTGTGGTCTCTCTGTGGCATCCTGCAGAGTTGGCGATGTCCACAACAGACTATGGTTTCTGTACCACTGTAAATGCCATTCAAACACTCACACTGTACCGTTGTATCCAGAAAAACGTTGTCAACGTAAAAGTAGAAAAACAGGCATTAAAACTGCATTTCCAGGACACATACTTGATTGTGTCTGTCAATACTGTATGTGTTTCTGCATGTGTATGTTAGTGTCTTGGTGCATCTCAGAAGCAGCCTGCTGTGGAGATCTGTCCAAAAAGCCAGTCTTGTTCTCAAGCACTTTCCAGCCACCAGGACCTCCAACCCAAACAGTTTAAATAAGGCCGTGCCTGTACAGGACTACTACAGCCTCTGATTACCCCTCCCCTCCTCCCAGATCCTCCGACAGCTCCACTTGGCATCTTCAAGAGGCCGGCATTGTTGCTTTTAAGCCTAATTTGCTCTAATGGCTTTGGGGTCCTTTTTTGGAAGCTCCCTGACTGACTGAAGATAGGCTAGGATAATGACTAGTTCTCCCAGCAGCTCTGAACAACAGTCCTGGCTGAGTGTGCAGTACAGAACACTGGAACGGATCAAACAGGCACTTCTGTTTTATAGCTGCGATTAAACTGACAGATGCTGTCTTATGATGGCCTCCAGCTTACTGTGTGGGTGGGGTGTTAGTGCACTGGTCACATGAAAATATGTGTATCCATACAGAGAGGGATAGAACATGAGTGTTTATATTAGCGGCTGCTTTGTCCATAGTGTGACTCACTGGTTAGATATGAGACCTGCCATCACCATGGCTACTCATGTCAGTGAGTGATGGCCCCCTCAACACACTCAGGGACATGGGAACATCATCATGTCCAATATACCAAAAGAAAGGTTTAGGGGCCTTAAGTCTGTTGTAAATATTTATGGATACACACTGGTGGTGTGCTGTGACATTGTTTTTAAATGACAGTGTTTTTATAGAGCTTTTGACATTTCAGCTCCATGTAAGTCTCTTCCTGTATGTCTCCCTCTCTCTCCCTGGCAGAGTTGACTCTGGGCCTAAGAGCGACCCCCTTCAAGATGTCCTCCTCCAGCCTTACCTCCGGATCATCTTTCAAGGTAACTGTAACACTCCACTCCTCCTGACGTGGCAGATAGACCAAGTGTGATGACCATAACATAACCTGTCAAACAAGAGTTCTGCATGTCATGCCTATAGCAGCTATCAATGTTGGACTGTAAGTTGAACAGTCATGGTTTACCACTTGCCTTGAAGTTTCAATTGCAGCTTAATTTTATTGAATTGAACACCAACCCAAAGGCCCCTAAAAGCAAGTGCCTCAGATGCCGATAGAGAGATTTTATAAAAGTGTACACTCCCTTTCACTCAATCACCTCAAGAGCTTTTTCCTTAATGGAAGGAGGGGAGAGTAGGCACCCTGAGGACACACTCACCCTCGCTGAGAGGTCAGGGAGAGAGGCTCCCAAGGGCGCAGCAGTCTAAGGCACTGCATCTCAGTGCTAGAGGCGTCACTGCCATGATTGGGAGTTCCATAGGGTGTCGTATGGGTTTGGCCGGGATAGGCCGTCATTGTAAATAAGAATTTGTTCTTAACTGACTTGCCTAGTTAAATAAAAAAATTAACAAGGTGTCACATCTGTCCTTGTATGATAAACATACAGCGAGAGGGAGGGAGGGATGTGCACTGGGCACTCTTCATTCTCTTTCTGTCTCATCCCTAGCCACTCAACTAGACAAGGACACAGATTCTTCATCTTTTCTCATACTGTAAAAAAATAACTGAGCCCCTTTACCATCAACCAGGGTTCAGGCACTGTGATTGGTGGAGAGTCATCAGTTTCGTTGATGATTGGTGCTGATGTCTCCAGTCAGATGGGTTAGTTGAGGTGGTAAGCAGAGGGAATAGACCACCCAGGCCCTGCAGTGCCCTGACCTCTGTGAGGGTGAGACTCTGTCATCAGTCTGCCTACTTTCCCTTCCTTCCATGAAGGAAAAAGCTCTGTGGCGATTGAATGAAAGGCAGTGAATGGAGGGTAAGGGAGAAGTGTAGTCAAGTTTACTCACTCATTAATCGTCCTGTATTCCACCCCCCATGAAGGGCGGGGCAGTAATCTGATTAGGGGATCAGGGCACTGACTGGTTTATCAGGGCCGTGCTGGGAGGACGCTGGCTGGGCTTGGGGGGGGGTTAAAGATTTTGCACAGAAACTGTCTCCATCAGTAAACCCTGTAGTCACACACATCCAGACAGATAGACACAGATTGGTGGCTCTTACACGCAGACAGACTGAGCCAGTCTGACCGAGGAAGAGGCAAGACGGCATACATTCATTCTGCAGAAGATGAGGTGTATACTTGACTGATCTAAGTGTCGTCAGGACAAGTAGGTAACTACGGTGGAGAGTGAATAGAGTATAATATGTCTGTGATGTTTTACGATTTCATTTAAACTTTTCCAAATATCAGTAGTGAGTTTTGGTGCCTCTTGATTGTCATGGATAGAACCACTGCATACCGGTACATCCACTTTTGATTGTTTACAGGTATTTTAAACCATGTGCTGAGGTTTAGAATGTGTACTGCTGTAATCCACACTGTTTGTGAATAAGATCACAAGGCCAGTGTTCATTTTTGTGTAGACACACTGGGTACTCTTTTCTTTCAGCCCAAGTCACCAGCATGGTGTATCAGTTACCGTTACTTAAGCCCTAAATTGTTATTATGCTACTAATGCGATTGTAATACAGCGCTGTCAGGGTAGGGGTTAAGCCTTTGAACTTGACACATGCAGCAAAAGTGTAACACGCTGTACGTTCTGCTTGCATTGGCATGTTGCATTAGCATATTAGCGTGTAGGTAATGCAGACGCAAACGTGGCTGAACAAGCAAGCAGAAAGAACACTGGTACTGACTTTCGCATGAGGTTTCATGTCTTCCATGATTACTGTGAGGATGGGAGAGCCACCGCTGGGCCTCCACTCTTTCCCTGGGTTCTGAAAGTGAGCAGGGTCCCTGAGTTATCCTTACAGCCCCCTGGGAGCTGCCGTCAGGCTTATTCTGGTTATTAGGCAATCGTGGAAATTGCTCTACTAATGCGATTGTGGGAGATGCTGGCAGTCGCTGTTTTCACTCTGGGTTAGCATCAAGCAGGGCCCAGACCCCACCACCTGTCCACACAATCTCTCAGGCCCATGGAAGTTCAAGGGTGCGTTACAACGACGTTACCAGGATGATGGATTGGCTTCCAGTGCCACCATCAACAGGAATTGACAGTGATCCTCATTCACAGTCCTCTTTCCTCTATAGGATTGTAGGGTTGTCTGATGTATACACTCTGATGGAACAGTCCTATTATGGATGTCCTGCAATCAGAGATTTGTGACAAGAGGGTTGTTTTGGATTAGTTGGTCTTTATTGGTGTTTGGTAAATGAGCCTACAGACTATGTGATCTGTGTGGGTGGTCCTCTGCGCCTCTCTGGTGGTCTGTCTTCAAACCTTATTACCATTTTCACCCCTATACACAACCAGTTACTTAATGACAGCTTACTTTAGGTCAGATAAGCTTTGAGACTGGGATAATGCAGATAGGGTAGCATAGATTCTTACAATGGGCAGAGTAATAAAAACACATAAACTCTGAAGAAAGCGAGCAAGAAGCATGTGAGGGAGAGGTAAATTAGTGATGGTAAGTAGAAGGACATTAAAAGAGGAAGCATTAAGGATAGAAATGGAGGGTAAGTAAGATCGACAGATGGGTAAGTAGGGGAGACAGTGAGAGAGAGAACAGAATATTGAAAGAGAGAGTACAGAAAGGCAAAGGTGAAACAGACTGAGGCTAAGTGAAAGTGAAAAAGAGGGAGTGTTGTAAAGAGTTGCTGCCACCCACACGTCCAGGCTGTCTGCTGCCACCGTGCCCTCGGTTATAAATAATGCCATCTCTCTGTCTCTGTGGCGATGACAGACAGGCAGTAAGTAGCTTTCCCGCGAGCATGGAGATCACAGCAGAGCCTTGGGTCACTCTGGCAACACTGTACTGGGTTTTTGGCCATGGTCCCACAGTGAATGATTAACTGTCAGTCCTGCCCCATCAGTCAAATAGTCCACTAATCTCCCTATTGACAGCACAGCCTGAACATACTCTCTGAAGATAGGTTACCCCCAACCAGCACACATGTGCCCCATTTGTATGAACTTTGTAGAGGAAAGGAGAAGGTGGGGGGGGGGGGGGGTAAATCTGCCTATTTTGGAGATGATCCTGATCTGTGGAGCCATGAAAGTCAGAAGCAGTGTGTTACTGTTTTATCCCTGGAGTTTTATGGCCATGTGATTTAAAGCTGTGCTCTAAGAGCATTTATCCCATTTTGCTGTTCTTCCCATGGAGGTTGCCAGGGTGAAGTCCCAGCCAACCTTGATTGGTGCGTTCTGGATAAAGCTGCTGACTTTTAGACACTCGTAAATAACTGGAGCGGGGTCAAAACGGCCAAAGACATTTTCTCGTCTCTGAGACACACAGAATTATTGTCCATCTGATTCACACAGGCGTGCCTTTTGGCATAAATACATAAATTATTTTTTATTTTTAACAAGCATGCACACACACACAAACCTTGTCACAGTGTTCAGATGCCGCTCTGTGTGTGCCAGACTAGGGGGATGTCCCTGACGGAGACCCACTTCTCCTGGCATGCCTTGCCACAGTTTCTCTGTCCGGCTCCCTGTTCCTGGAGGCTGCTCTACTCTCCTTTTAAATCCCAGGACAACAACACTCCAGGGTCATGCAGTGAATAAACCACCATGTTAAATGAATAAAACAGCTTTCTTTAAATGTTTGATTGAGTTACGATTCCTTGTTTTCAGTGAACAGAGTTTAATTGAGTAGCTATTTGAATTATATCTCATTCAGTTGTAGCTTTATTACTTAGTCAAGCACCATTTAGGCGTGTGTACCAGGGGTAAAGAACAGCTTTTAATGCAGAGGGCATAGTTGTGTTGCGCTAACATTGTTCACCTGATATACTGTAGTTTGAGCTATTAAAATGATTTGATTCATGCACACCTACAGTACTGTAATATTGTGGAATTGGTATAAGCATTCGATACACGTACACAAACAAACACATACTGGACTCACACATTCTCATGAAGACACAGACTATTCAGCTCTCTCAAAGCATTCAACGTGACAGACAAAGCACTTGAAGCATGCACAAGTAACAGCAGCTGGTCCGATCACTGTGATATTCTATCAGCAAGTTCCAAAGCAAGCACACTGCAGAAAGCAGCTGGCCTTTTGCAAGAGCCTTCCGTACAGCCACGGTCAGCCAGAACCAGGTTCCGGTTTTCTATAGCCCAACGCATTCACCACCCTCGGTCTCTCTCTCATGGCTCTGTGTGCTTCTTTGGTTCTACTTACCCTTGGTGGCCTGTCCTATGACCTGACCCATGCAGCTCAACTGACTCATGATGTCAAGCCTGAGAGGCTAGCTGAGCCCTCCCAGTCGGCCATGCCCAGAGCCCCATCCAAAGCCCCAGTCGCCTGCCAATCAAGGTGTAAAGGACAAAGGCTCTAAATAAAAGTTGAGGGAGGGAGCGTTTCTGAATTGGTGCCACCAGTATTCCTCCTCTGGCCCCCACAGGCCCCGACTGGCTTAGTGGAATAATAGATGGGCCCAGTGATAAATAGACACGTCTATGGCACCTGAGGGGGAAAAAAGGGGGTGGGGGCCTCTGCTGCCTTAGAAACTGTATTCCGTGCATGCTCATTGGCTGTCTGGGACCAGGTCCCTGAAGAGTGGAGATTGGTGAGGGGTATAAAGAACGAGAGTTGTTTTGGAGGGTTTTTATAAACAGGCTGAATGAGAGAGAGCCTACTGTCCTCTTCTCCCAGGGGATACATACTCAAAATCTCAACACCCAGCGCCCGATTTTAGAGCCCGATTCCAGTACTTGGTTCCTAGCGCTGAGTTGACAGTGAAGGTTTTGCATCTCATTGTAACAGTATCAGACTGTCAGTGTGACTGGTGATATTGAGAGCATTTACACACCATGCCTGGTGTGAACGTGGACTTTCTGTCGGCCTCAGAGGCTCTCTGGTGGGCAGCCCAGACAGCCTATGTGCGCAGTCTGATCTGGAGGAGGTGATCGGGGACCTGCTAGCCCAAGAGCAAGCTGAGGAGGAGGGTGAGGGGGGCGGCCACAGGAGGCTGCGGAACGCGTGGCTCCTCTCTCCGCAGCTCTGCAGGAGGAGAACCTGAGGCTGCCTATCCAGCAGGAGAGGCTGGCCCGCCAGGTGGAAGCTCTGTGTCAGGCCATGGGGCTGCCTGAACCCCCAACTTACACAGCCTTTGTCGCGGAGCCCACACCGAATGACCTCCAACTTCCACCCAGCACACCCCTCATCCCTAAAATGCCTGATGGGCTAGACTGGGAACCTGAGGCTGTCCCTGTCCCCCACCTTTGCCACACGTCGCTCTTCCTCCACCTCCTGTCTGATAGGACTAGGAGGCATCTCACGCAGCAACAGCATGGTACGCCTCTCTCTCTCTGGCTGTATGGACCCCCTCCCGCCATCATATTTATCGGCATCATTTCCAGCCTTTTACTCTTTACTGACGCTCTCTTCCCTCTTTGACGCCTAGGTTTTTTCATATGATCTGAAGTCTTGAATGACACATTTTCCCATGTCTTACTGGTACTAATGAACATCTGATCAGTCTAGGTTTGTTTATGTTTTTTTTGGCTGTACTATTGCTCTTCTTGACAGCTTAACTCTGCATATTAGAGAACATTGTAACCAGCCATTAACACTGACGTCTCAGTGTTGGTTATCATGGGGGTATCATTGTGTTGGAGGTGTATTTACCTGAAACTAACAAGCTTTATCTTCATGCTTTTCTGTCGTCCCTGCTTCTTTCCTCCTGTCTTTTTCCACCATCCATCATGAGGACAATTCCAGCAGGTTATTTTATCATCCCACATCATCCACAATGCATGACCTTTTTTCTCACTCTTTCGTGCCAGCTCCTCTCTCGTTGTCTCAGTGTGACACCTGCGTTTGTCACTGTGCTTTTATCCCATTGTGTAGATGATGGGGTTTGTGCATGTGGCAGAGTACCTGGCAGAGTATTTGTTTGTGCATGTGTTCCTGTTTGTCTGTGTTCTGTCAGGGAAATGTGTCAAGGGACACACTTCCTGTGCTGGGAGGAAGTATCCTGTTTGCTGTCATTTAATCTTCTGAGTAACAGCCTGGTCATGATGATAGCCTCTGGTCTACTGCCGAAACACTGGGCTCCCTAAGTTTCTTTGGCACTCTCCTCAAAAAGAAGTCCCAAACATTGTTGGACTTGGACTACACTTCAATCTATTAGAAACTCCTCACCTCTACTCGTCATTACGGGATATGTGGCTCAGAGTTCACACTTCACAGTGCTCTTGGTCAGATGCTGAACAAAACCCCTCTCTGATGGTTCACAGCCAGGGTGTGCTCTCTGATTTACATCTCAGTTGTGGAACACCAATGTCACACCATCAGGCTCCCTCTGATCCAGACCCTTTGTGATTAGGGCACTAGTAGATTGGGCCTGACGTGCTCCTCAATCTTTGAGAGGCAGTCAGAGTGATCTTGAACCCTGTAGCCTGCTGTAGTCCAGGTCAAGAAGGTCAGCTCTGTTTTGACTGGGGTAAAGGGAAAGCCAGCCAAGGAGCTGTGAACTTAGAGGTTCTCTTTCTGCCCTCTGTTACTTACAGTTGAAGTCGTAAGTTCACATACACTTAGGTTAGAGTCATTAAAACTCGTTTTTCAACCACTTCACAAATTTCTTGTTAACAAACTATAGTTTTGGCAAGTCGGTTAGGACATCTACTTTGCGCATGACACAAGTAATTTTTCCAACAATTGTTTACACACAGATTATTTCTCTTATAATTCACTATCACAATTCCAGTGGGTCAGAAGTTTACATATACTAAGTTGACTGTGCCTTTAAACAGCTTGGAAAATTCCACAAAATGATGTCATGGCTTTAGAAGCTTCTGATAGGCTAATTGACATCATTTGAGTCAATTGGAGGTGTACCTGTGGATGTATTTCAAGGCCTACCTTCAAAATCAGTGCCTATGCTTGACATCATGGGAAATCAGCCAAGACCTCAGAAAAATATTGTAGACCTCCACAAGTCTGGTTCATCCTTGGGAGCAATTTCCAAACGCCTGAAGGTACCACGTTCATCTGTACAAACAATAGTACGCAAGGATAAACACCATGGGACCACGCAGCCATCATACCGCTCAGGAAGGAGATGCGTTCTGTCTCCTAGAGATGAACGTACTTTGGTGCGAAATGTGCAAATCAATCCCAGAACAACAGCAAAGGACCGTGTGAAGATGCTGGAGGAAACTGGTACAAAAGTATCTATATCCACAGTAAAACGAGTCCTATATCGACATAACTTGAAAGGCCGTTCAGCAAGGAAGAAGCCACTGCTCCAAAACCGACATAAAAAAACAGACTACAGTTTGCAACTGCACATGGGGACAAAGATTGTACTTTTTGGAGAAATGTCCTCTGGTCTGATGAAACAAAAATAGTACTGTTTGGCCATAATGACCATCGTTATGTTTGGAGGAAAAAGGGGGAGGCTTGCAAGCCGAAAACATCATCCCAACCGTGAAGCACAGGGGTGGCAGCATCATGTTGTGGGGGTGATTTGCTGCAGGAGGAACTGGTGCACTTCACAAAATAGATTGCATCATGAGGTTGGAAAATGATGTGGATATATTGAAGCAACATCTCAAGACATCAGTCAGGAAGTTAAAGCTTGGTCGCAAATGGACAATGACCCCAGGCATGCTTCCAAAGTTGTGGTAAAATAGCTTAAGGACAATAAAGTCAAGGTATTAGAGTGGCCATCACAAAGCCCTGACCTCTAGCCCATAAATGTGTGGGCAGAACTGAAAAGGCGTGTGCGAGCAAGGAGGCCTACAAACCTGACTCAGTTACACCAGCTCAGTCAGGAGGAATGGGCCAAATTCACTCAACTTATTGTGGGAAGCTTGTGGAAGGCTACCCGAAACGTTTGACCCAAGTTAAACAATTTATAGGCAATGCTACCAAATACTAATTGAGTGTGTGTAAACTTCTGACTCACTGGGAATGTGATGAAAGAAATAAATCATTCTCTCTACTATTATTCTGACATTTCACATTCTTAAAATAAAGTGGTGATCCTAACTGACCTAAAACAGGGAATTTTTACTAGGAATAAATATCAGGAATTGTGAAACTGAGTTTAAATGTATTTGGCTAAGGTGTATGTAAACTCCTGACTTCAACTGTACCTTCTAATGGTCATAAACACAGCTAACACTGATAGGCTCTGAAACCTGCCGACCTCTCTGCTGTTTTGGTTAAGAGTGTCTGTGTTGAGGACATTTTAAGGGATATTGAAGGGTATTTATTCTGTATTACCTCTAGTTATTCAGCTGGACCGGGTTCTTAGGCCCAGTAATGCTGCCAGTCCAGCTGGTCCTGTCCATCAGACTTTCCAGGCCCAGGAAAGCTGTTCTCTTTGAGTTCAGCCATGTCACAGATGGATGAGTTGGGTGCATGGAGGCTAACCTTACCCGACCCCTACTCTCCACAACAAGGTACTATATAGGTACACTTCTGTCTCACCAGCTTACATAACCTAGTTCTGTAGGTCTATACAGACACTCTCATGCTCATTAAAGAAAACTGAATACACATCTTTTTTCCCAGCGTTTAATTATTCATCATATATGCAGTTCTGTTTCCCCAGTGCTTACATAACCTAGTCCTATGGGTCTACAGACACTTTTACACACTAGCATAGTGTTAGGCACACCAGCCACTCTGAATATGAGGTCCATTCTCATGTTGGAACTCCTAGAGAGAAAAATAAAATATTTCTCCCTAGGTCACTATTAACTGTTACCCTACTCACCAATGAATTATATAACCATTTAAAGTGAATCTGTCCTCTCCCTCACCCTTAACCCCACCATGGCCACACTCTCTTTCACTCTCTTCCAGTGAGGCCGTGTTTGTTTGGCAGGGCCATGTCCAATAACATTCCACTGCGGTCAAGTGGCCGCGGTCTCACTAGGACCTGTCCCATGGGTCAGACCCCTGAGTCTCAGTCCAGACCTCCAGAACCAGAGGCCACCCTGGATCACACTGGGTGGGCACCCTCTCCTTGGCTAGACTCTCTGAGAAGAGCAAGGGGGTGAGCTGATGGGGACAGTCTATTGCCAGCAGTCTGGGGCTAAATCTGGACCTGGACTTGTTAGGGTTGCGTCAATTCAATCCGGTATAAGGATAAGTATGACAATGAGTCACCAATTGTATGCTATGTATTTTTTATTAACTAAGTAATAAATGGCAAATGCAATTTTTGTATATACGGGTTCAATGTATCATCACGCAGGATAAGACAGAGAACTGACCAACACCCCACTCCCTTTCCCTTTTATACTTCAACAGAGTTAGTTCCTGTTTCTGAACAGGCCTGTTAGAGTAGAGGCACAGCATGGTTTAAACTTACTGGCCTATCGCTGGTGTTGGCGCTTAAGCTAGTCCAGCCCCGTAGCGCATTTTGGTGTCCCGGCGCTGTTGCTGTGTAGATTACGCTCCCTCACCCCAGAGACTGAGGTCAGACAGCTCTGCAACATTGTCTGAGCTATTTGCACCTGTATACGAAGCCCACTGTTCTCGCTCAAGGCTAACCACAGCTTCCCAGCACACTTATCTGAGGTGAACTGTTACTTCCAGCACACACACACAGACACCCAGGCTCCCAGGCCAACAGTTGCTAATATTCAATCACATGTGTTATAGTATTGGGTTATAGTGCATAACTCAACCTCACAGATGTACTTCGTGTGTATAGTTTATCTGTTATTGTCTATTGTACACCACAGTCAGCAGTCTCCTGATTCACCCCCCTCCCTCTACACCCCTCCTGTGCCTCTCTAAGATTAGCACAGTTTCGGTCACACAGAACAGAGCCCTTCTTGCCACACACACACACACACACACACATTATTGTTCATATCTTAGGCCTTGTACATTGTTGCATACACACACATATTTCAGGCTGTGGCCTCATGGTTAGGCTATGAGAACTGTTACACCTGAGAACAAAGACAAATATCAGGCCTACATGAGTCAGTAGCTTAAACTTGAATTAATGCAAAATCCTTCTAGTTTATAGTTATTTTAGCACGCTAAGCTTAGCAAAACCCCACAGACTCTGTTACAACAAAAGCAGCAGTCTAGAGGCAGATGAGCCCAGTCTCTGTAGTCTGCAGAAGGCATGTGGCACCATATGGAAATCTATTCAAGATGTCTATAGGCTGTATGGCCCTTAAAATACACTGTTAAAAAGACAGACAGTGGTATCTTAATGGAAGACTATGCTGTGTTTATGTCCATGACTCATCTCCTTTCTTCGCCCGTCCGCAGTGGAGGCACACAAAAACCCTACATCTCTCAGCGCACCCAGTCAGTGCTGTATCTGCTTCTGGACAATGTGATTGTGCTTTTACAGTGCTGTAGTGTGTATAGTCCTGTATCCTGTGGGAGAATGGAGCTGGCGTCTATCCTACACAATTTACATTAATGCAGCTCTCTGGGCCCATAGCCAAAGTAGTGCTTTACCCCTGTGACATGACATGAGCCCTCTGTTCATGGAAGCCTCGTACTGTTTAGACCGACTGAGAGGGTGTTAGTCAGAAGGGGTCAGTGATGGGTGAGCTAACTTTTCGGCAGGATATCGTGCCCCTGCTGTATACTAATCCTCACTCTCTGTGACAAAGACTGAAGAGCTGGAGGGCCTGGGGAGGAGCTGGAGGGCCTGGGGAGGAGCTGGAGGGCCTGGGGAGGAGCTGGAGGGCCTGGGGAGGCATGAGGGTGTGAAAGTGTACATGTTCCCCCTCCCACCACCGAAGATTCCAGGAAGTTTTTTTGAAATCCTCCGGTGCTCATTCCATCCTAAATGTCAGCAAGCCTCTGTCTTTTCTGTAAACACAGCTGTAGGGATTGATGGATTGGAAGCCTCCCTTTTTTGTCTGTCCCCTGGCTTGGTGTGTCCTGGTCCTATGGTTTCTCACCAGCTGGGGAATTGTTTGAGTATGATTGACCTCCAACGCTAATGGGCTTTTGTATGTGTTTATCTGTGCTGCCACTGACATTGACCCTTAAATGAGGATTAAAAGATGGCCATGGTTTTCACTCTAAAATGGATGACAATTCTGATTTAAAAGCTATATAACCTGAAAATAATTAACAATTCCCTCATAGATGGCCTCAGAGCCAGTGTTGGCGGTGGAGCCCTCAGTGCAGGTGGCCTGCTGTCAGCCCCCGGCTGCTGTACCCAACGGCTTCTCTGCGCCACCTCGGGACAAATTCGAAGAGTGCTCCAGAAAACTGACCGCAGAACAGCTGGCCGCCATCGACGATGAGGAGCTCCTGGATAAAATGGTACTTTCCCCTCCTCATATCACACACGCACTTAGTCCTCAAATCCCCAGATTTGTTGGAATCTGGTGTTTATGTGTATTAGTGAGGGGTTAAATCTGGTCTGCTGGGAAAATGTACATTTGTTATGGTCATACCCTTACATTTCTGTGTGTGTGTGCGTGCACTACACTGTATGAGTGTGCTGTATGTGTATATTTGGAGCTATGTGACAGTTTGTCCGAAGACCAACCCCTCTCATTCCTTCCGTCTGTCCTGTTCTTTCCCACAGCTGGATGAGTCCAAGGACTTTGAGGAGAGGAAGATGATCCGACAGGCCATGAGAGATCTGCGTAAGAGGAAGAGAGGTGAGTGAGACCACAGCCAGACTAACCAACCTCCTGTCCATTCCCCCTCTGCAACTTCTAGCACCTTGCTCTTTCTCAATCTCTCGCTCTCTACTTACTTGACCACTCTATGCCTCAACCTCATTTCTTCATTCACTGCTTTTTTTCATTCTACCTTATCCATTTCTTTGTTATTTCTGCATATTTTTTGCCGTCTTGTCTTTTCTCCATCGTTGTCTTCCCCTTATCATTATTTTAACTGCTGGGTCTCTGCTGGTAGATGACCTTCATCAAATCTAGTCTGCATTATGTACCTGCCTCGTCTTTCGCTATTTCCATCCTCTTATTTTCTGCTCTTATTTTCACATTCTCGTATCCTGCTCTCAGAGGCCGAACTGGGATGTACTCAAGAGGAAATAAGTAGGAACGTCCTGTGTGTTTGTGTTGATTATATTAATACAGTATGCATCTGTTTTTGTCATTTGTCAATGTCCCACTTGGTTGTATCCCCTCATTGTCAACAATACTGTCCTACAAGTGCTGTTATTGTGCTTGAAGCTCATTATTGAGTTTTCTCAGTGATACACATTGATCATGAACTGACCAGCAGAAACCAAGGCCATGAGGAGCCTGTATGGTGGACAATGAGGGATATGCTTATACATCTGTTAAAACGCATGAGTCATGATGTTTGCCATGATGTCACTGCCACAGGGCAAACACACCTCATGTTGTTCCACATAACGGCTGGCTGGGTGCATAGTGCTGCTGACTGTTCTTTGATACTCCAGAAAGGACTTAGAACTCTGTGTCAGAGAATGTTCCTTGGGCTCAGTAGCTAACCAGCCAGTTCATCCCTGTATTGCCCTTAACCCTAGCCCGTAAATGAGAGAACTGAGGAATATAGTTCAGTGATAATGAGTTATTTGGTGGGTCTGGTGCTTAGGAAGGTAAATGGACAGTTAAGACTGCTAGAACCCCCGAGGCATCGGGTCAGTACTGGTGTTATGGTATCAGTGTGTTGGACAGCGTTTAGTAGCCTTTCTATGCCAGTGCCTCAGCGGTCTGACGTGATGTTCAGAGTCTTTGTTTGCACTTTGATATGTTTGTCCAGCATGTGCTCCACCACAGCACAGCCTGGGGTTGGTTGTGTTTGGCTTTCACCTCTGGGTGGCTGTCTGTGTTCATAGGCTTTTGATGGTACTTTTGAAAGAATGTTGAAATGTACCTCTAGCTTTGTAGCAGAGAGGCTGTCATCTTGAGTGCCTTCCGCTCCCTCTTTTTCCACTGACGTTCTCCCTCCCATCCTCTATCTCAGACCAGAGAGAAAAGGAGCGGGAGTTTCGTCTTGCGGAGCTTCGGCAGCAGAGAGCGGAGCATACTCAGAAGGGTCGTATGGGAGGAGGAGGAGCTGGGGAGGTGGTGATGAGGAAGGTGGAGATGTCAGCTGATGGCTCCACCCTCAGCCAAGTCACCAAGACAAACCGCTTTGCCAAGTCTGGTAAGCCAATCATACACCATGTATTAGGCTGACAACATGGCTGACATATTTTAGGCACTACAATATCTCGTATTTAACCGTGCATGGTCTTCCCAAGTCAGATGAAATACTTCAAATGTGTTTCTATGTTTGTGTGTCTAGGTGATGGCAGCAGGACAGCTCACAGCACCATCATGGAGGCCAGTTATGCGAAGAAAACAGACGGTGAGTCAGCACATCTGCCTCCTACTAATTTAAATCAGCATTTTCATCATCGTCATCATTTGACTACTATCACTGTTTTTATCCATATATGGTGTTGTGTGGTCTCACAACCACCTCCCTGTGTTTTCTAGTGGGGATAGTTCAGTCCAAGTCCTACAGCTGCTCCTCCTCTACCTCCAGCAGCAGCTCCACCAGGAAAGTGGGCAGGTGAGCACTGAACCCATAGCGATACAATATAATACTGTGTTCTATTGAATTCTGTGTCTTAACCCTCCTTCTCAGCAACCCCTATAGGATTAACTGACATTGTGTTGAACGGTAATTTACCCATTCTCTCTCTTCCCTTCTCTCTCTTCCTCCCTTCTTCCATCCATCAGTGTGTTTGACCGCGAGGACGACTCGGCGTCCCGTGCTGCGGAGCGCCGGCAGGCAGAGAAGCGCAAGGAGCTGATGAGAGCCCAGACTCTGCCCAAGATGTCTGCCGCACAGTCCCGCAAAGCCATGATCGAGAAACTGGACACGGAGAGCGGAGGGTAAGGATATAAATAACTAAGAATAGTAAAGAAGGAGAAAACGTCAATACTAGCATAAACCAATCCCCCTTCAGGCCAGGAAATAAAGCAGTTGCCAAGGTGAACACAGTCCAGCGCTCGGCTAGCTGCGTGGTGCCCAATGCCAACTCCATCAAACAGATGCTCCTGGACTGGTGCCGCGCCAAGACCCGCTCATACCAGGTGAGCCAACCCACAATGGCACCGTCCTGAGTGTCCAGTCTACTCTAAAATCTGAGGCATTCACACTTTAGTTCATCCTGGAATGAGGGTTAGGTATTTTATTTAACCCCTCTACTGCATGCAAAACATTCTGCCATGTGTTCTCTGTCAGCAATGCTGTGTTCTCTCACATACTCTGAAGTCTGTTGGGTGACCATTGGCTCATGCTTTGTGATTGAATAATTTCTCTCCCCCTCTCTTACCCCCTGCAGAATGTGGACATCCAGAACTTCTCGTCCAGTTGGAGTGATGGCATGGCGTTCTGTGCCCTCGTACATAACTTCTTCCCAGAGGCCTTTGACTACTCCTCTCTCAGCCCTGCCAACCGCAGACACAACTTTGAGGTGGCCTTCAGCACTGCAGAGTGAGTACACACATACACAAATACTTACACTTGTAAAGTGTACGTCATGCATACGCTCATAGATGTACTGAATGTCATGTCTTGGAGTATAACATTTAATCAGAACTTCAGACCTGGGGTAAATGGAAGCTTCACTCTTTGCGTTGCCCCGTGGCCATTTACAGCAGAATGGACCAGGATCTGAGTGCACCATCTTCTAAACTTCCTCCGTCCCCAAGACCATCAATCGTCTGACCACCCCAAGGCTCTGTTTTTGGGGAAGTAGATCCACTGTAGCTGTCTAACCAACTCTTTGCCCACCCATTTGAACTCAAAATCAGTCAAACATCTTGAGAACCCAAAGACAAGCTACTTCCCTCGCCTTTGCCCAAAACCAACACACTCCTCTTTCTCGGAACAGATTTGATCCCTCTTGGGTATGTTTGTTTGACCTCTGTAAGATCAACACTGAGCTGCCAGTCTATGGATTCCTCAGGCTCAGCAGTACAGGACCTCTGGGTTCTCACCACCCTTTCTTAGCCTTGCTACCACCTAACTACCCATCCACGTACAGTAGTAAGACTGTCTGCCTGAGGGAGGAAGAGAATGTGCGTCCACAGAATTCAGCCTTTTGGATGCATCAGATTCACCTGTTTTACTCAACTCACTGTGTGTCAAAGGGCCTACAGTGAGAGGGTTGTGATGGGCCTGGGCCCACTGCTCAGTTGTATCCTTCCTCTCTCTCTCAGGTCAATCAAGTCAGCTTCTGGATCTACTACTACTATGTCCTGTACCTCTAAACCTCCACTCTCCATCCACTCTCTCCTCTCAGAGATGCTCTCCTCAGTAAGCGCTGTGTGACGTGACCCTCCATCCACCAACCCTGAACTAAACCAGGAAACTCCTGAGACTGACCCCTTCCCAACAACCACCAGGTTACTACAGTACAGGAAGAGCACTCGACTGACTGCCTCCCAGACCCCTCTCCTTTAATCTCTCCATCTCCTCTTCCTCACTCTATCTCTGTCACCTTGTCTTTTGATGAGGTCATGTACTGTCAACCTTTGCCCTATCACCCACCAGTGTCTGCTGAGTTCACCTGTTACGACCATGATGACGTAACCACCAGATGTGTCAAACACGTGTTCCTCCCAGCTACCCCCACAACCCCCTCTTTGTCACTCTGCTGCACTGTCACTCCTTTCCCTGGGCACCAACCTCACCCCCTCCTCCCCCACAACCTGCCAGTGTGCCTCAACCTGACCCCTCTCACACACCCCTCCAACACACACTCACCACCAGTGTGTTTCTCTTCTAGGTTCACCCTGTGGTCCATGTCTTTGTGATTGTAGAATTCTTGTTGTTTTTTCCTTGTCTCTTGTTTTTGTACTGAACAAAACAAAGCCAATGTTCTATGGTTGATGTCCCTATACCCCCATGTCCAAGTCTTTTGTCTCAGTGCACAGAACAAACAAACAAAACGTCGCCTGACGCTTCATTTTCCATTTTGTGTCTGCGTGTGTACGCGCCCATATGTGTCACGTTTTTCATGAAGCACGTCAACTCATGGATATGTCTGTCAACACAGACAATGTAATGTTATGGTTTGTTTTTGTCTTTTCTCTCTCTCCCTCTCCACACCCTGGGTATTCCTCTTGTTTGGCTGCTCACTGCTTTTCTCTCTCTCATCCTCCTTCTTTCCTTCTGTCTGTTGATTTATATCTGTACCTTCTCGCTATATATTTTCTGCACCTTTTCTGTCTCTCTCTCTTCCTCCCTCTTCTCACCCCTTTCTCCCCCTGCTCCCTCTCCGGGGTGCGGGTGCAGGAAGCAGGCTGATTGTCCCGAGCTGTTGGACGTGGAGGACATGGTGCGGATGCGTGAGCCGGATTGGAAGTGTGTGTACACGTACCTGCAGGAGTTCTACAGGGGCCTGGTGACCAAGGGCCTGGTTAAAACCAAAAACTCCTCCTAGAGTCACACCCCTAGGACCCCAAATGCACTCATGGTGAGAGAGGGAACAGGCCCACGGAGGAACCTCACGCTGGTGCTGGGGGTTTATGGGGTGGGAGATTGGTGTGAGTGGGAGATTCTCAATTGGGGAAAAGTCCATCCTTTACTCGACTCCTCCGTCCTCCTCTCGGCCATCACCCGGAAACCGATAAGTAGTCGCCATATGTAGGAGAGTTTAAATTTGTTAATAGGTGAAGGGAGGAGTTTAATTAGCTCCTAAATTGCATCCTCCGGCGGAGGGTACCGAAGTGTTTCCTGCACAGAAGAGTTTTGAAATCTACCTCATCCCCTTGAATCAGCCGTTTGCTCAGAGGAGAAAAGCATGCATACATTTACAAGCATAAGTAGCATATCGTTTTTATCTATAAACATTTATTTTTACCATTTTATACATGTATTTTGCAATTCCTCTGCTGTAAACTTAATCTTCCTGATGACGAGCTAGTCGGAGTCATTTTATACAAGCACATTGGTTTCTTCTCCTTGACTCCTATTCTCGATTACCTTTTGACCTTTTTCAACAGGAGAGGATAGAGGACAGGATGCGAGGAATTGAGCAAACCCAATTGAGATTTTCCCAGTGTGTGACTGTGGGTATAGGAGTTAATGTTGTGGAGTGGGGCGGTGAATGGCAGGATCAACAACAGTTCCACCGGAAATTCCACTGGTTATTCATATTATGAGGAGAACAATGAGTTATCCATTAATATAAACATGATCATTAACCTACAGGAAGTCATATGAAGTGTTGGAGTGTGTCAAGGTATAGGTTAGAGTGCAGTTTTCTACACCCTGTGAGCCTGGTGCTGGGGTCCCGAGGCCCAAACATGGACTGTGAGTGTGTGACTGCACTCAGAGCCAGGCTCCAGCCAGGCAGAGGGCCAGCCATCAGCACTCCCCATCTGCAGATCCACACTTTAAAAGGAGCTGCCACAACACTGGAGTGGAAACAGAGATTGGAAACAAAGTGGAGAGGAAAAAGAAATGTCAGACCTGTGGTGTGTGAAACATGTGTATCATCTCCTCTCATTTAGTGACTTCAGAATTGTTTTTCTACTTAAAGCCTGGTCAGTTTATAACAGCCATCGCTGAATTTAGCTCTTCAGAATCTAAAACATTAAAGGGGAAACTTAGAGTTTTACAGTGTTGACATTTGTCTCTTTGAGGGGCTAGGTTACCATCTGCTGTTCTAGTAGTTGTGCTCACTCGGTCTCCCACCTTGCATCTGTTTCCCAGAGGTCTCTCTCCCCTGCTCTCCCAGCTGGGCAGCTCGCACTATTTTAAGTCAGTCAGCTGCAGTACTGTCAGTGATGAGTAGTTTTTAAAGTGTGCCACCCTGTGGTTATATGCATGCATTGCACATAGTTTATTTCGTTTAGCTAATGCCAAAATATGTTTGGAATGATCTCTGTACATCTCCTAAATGTATGCCTAGAATGCTTTTTTGAAACTAATGCTTTTTAGAGGGGCTCCCTCGTATCTGGTTAGTTTGGGTGGATAAAAAAGCTGTTATGAGAGCAGTGTTTGTGGAGAGAACATATTTTATCCTTACCATCACTCTGTTCATCTCTTTCTCCATCTCCCCACTGCTCCCTCTTTCCCTTTCTCTGTCTCACCATATGTCTCCGTCCCCTAGGGAATGTGCCAACTGTATGCCCCTGTTGGAGGTAGAGGACATGATGATCATGGGGAGGAAGCCTGACTCCAAGTGTGTGTTCACCTATGTGCAGTCACTGGTCAATCACCTGCGCAGGCACGAGATGAAACTCGCCAAACTCCAGGGCACCAACCTCTGATCTGCTCACTGTATCTTCCCCCATCGCACCCCTCCTCTCCTCCTGAGCACCACCCATGTCCCAAAAGACAGCAGCCCCGACTCTGAGTGAGGGGTGTTACTGATTTGCACATCTCTGATGGCCAACGTGGTGGGGGGTGTGTTTGTGTAGGTGTTGGCATCTGTCTTATGATTATCTTTGTTGATGGTGGTGGCATGTCAGACAGATAAATTCCCTTCCTCTGGACGCATTTGTTTAGGCTGTGCGAACCTTCCCATCTTCCAGAAAGAGAATTCCAAAGTTTAATAGAGAATCTTTAAGCTTTAATTGATATTTTTATTTTATACTGATATTTAGTTGTACAGCCTATCAGTCATAAGGCAGTTCTATACGTGGTTTGGAAGTCTGAAGATAAACCACCAGCAAAACCCTACATGAAATGTACATGAGAAAAATAGGAATTTTACTGTATTCCCTCACCCACATTAATGCCTAAATGTTTTTGTTTTCTGTGACAATTGAAAGATGTTACTCAAGCTGTTGGCGATGATGAAGAAAACAAATATGATATGAGGCATTAATATTCCTTCCGTCCCCACTCTCGTACTGTTAAAGGTGTTGCTAAACACATGTATTTGAATTGTTTTAAATAGTGCTTTGTATGGAGGGATGTTAATTATTATTTGGTGGGTGCTTATATTTATTCTATTACACACACGTACAAGTATTTATTAATACGCATGTGTGAATTCGATTATCTTTTGCATATCACAACTCTCCCTGAGACATCCTCGAGAAAGTGGGATCACAACCAGGGTCTGGACACTAGACCAATTAGGATTAAATGCCTTGCTCAAAGGCACAGACAGATTCTTCACCTTGTTGGCTCGAGGATTTGAACTAGCGACCTTTCGGTTACAAGCGCAACACTCTAACCCAGGGATGGGAAACTCTAGTTCTCAGGGGCCGGAGTGGTGTCACTTTTTCTCCACCCCTATCAAACACAGCTCATTAAACTAACTGCATTCTAAAATGAAGATCATGATTAGTTGATTATTGGAGTCAGGTGTGTTTGCTGAAGCAAAAGTGTGAAACCAATCAGGCTCCCAAGGAATGGAGTTGCCCATCCTTACTCGAACCACTAGGCTAGCTGCCGCCCGATGTTATTCAGTAGCTGGCATTATGAAATTGGTGGATCCCGTCTATGCAGCCCTAACGTAGCAGGTGTAAAGAAACGCCTGAGCAGGTTCTGCAGAAACCAGAAGCATCTGGTTCAGGCTATGCCTCTGCTTTTCCCCTGAAAACCGTATGCTTCCGGGTTCTGCCGACCAACTGAAGGTGATGCAGCCCTATGCTGCGCAAAACCGATATCAATCTACAGACCCACTGAGGTTGAAGCCAGACTAGGTTGTAATAGCCATGTTGTGATACTAGTTGTGAAACTATAATTGTGTATTTACACCACTCAGAAAATTTACATAATTTTGGTCTGTGGAGAAACACCAGTGTTGAAAAGTAGTTTCCAAGTGCCTCTCAGACAGGTAAAATCACACATTGGTGTTTGTAGATGATCACATCTCTTTCCTCCTTGTCCTTGCCTCAGTTCGCTACATTGCATCTAAAAAAAAACTTGGCATGGGGTTGTCGCATTCACACTGCCAGCAACACACAGCTCTTTTTGTGGGCTCTTTAATTATGCTTGGGTAACATTTCTGTTGGTGGTCGTACCATATGCTTTACAGTTTTGTTTCATGAGTCCATCTATAGGTTATGGTAATGTCAGTATTTGTTGGCTCTCGATTGGCGCAAGGCACTGCTTCTCAGCTCTAGAGGTGTCACTACAGACCCTGATTTGATTCCAGGCTGTATCACAACCAGCCGTGATTGGGAATCCCATAGGGCAGCGCACAATTGGCCCAGCGTCATCCGGGTTTAGCCGTCATTAAAAATAAGAATTTGTTCTTAACTGTCTTGCCTGGTTAAATAAACATTTGTTGGAGGCCAACCAATCAAATGTATTTATAAAGCCCTTACATCAACTGATGTCAAAGTGCTGTACAGAAACCCAGCCTAAAACCCAAAGTAATGCGGGTGTAGAAGCACGGTGGCTAGGGAAAAACTTCCTAGAAAGGCCGGAACCTTGAGGAACCAGCCAACTTCCCTTCTCTAAATTCTTGGGCCCAATGAAAGCTGGCTTTCGGTTCAGTTGATTATGACAGACAGGTGAACAGGAGATTATTAATGATAAAGGCTGAAGGTACATTTTCTGAATTCTAGCTAAAAATGTTTTATGGTTTCTTTATCAATAATTTTAAGACTGCGGTTGGTTTTAGAACTGGTTTTGATTTAATTCACTTTCTCTAATTTGAGACTAGAGAAATGTACTAAATCTAATTTTGTTACATTTTGTAAACCGGTGTCGACTAACAATGAAATGCTTACTTATGGGTCCTTTTCCAACAATGCAGAGTTAAGATAAAATATGGTTACGACAGTTTAATATTCCGCAACCAGAAAGTTTTCACAAACTAGTTAATCCTGTACATACATGCTTGGACACAGTCAATTAATGTTTCTGTACACCACAATGAATGTGAATTAACAATTAAACCAATTTAAGATAGTGTGTCTTCTACTCTAACACTTATTTTTTTCCCTGTGTGTGTGTGTGTGCGCAATGGGAGTTTGATTTTAAGATGGACATTCTACAAATGGCACATACAAAAATATTGAAAGTTAAACTTTTTATTGTTTTACAATTGTCATCCCATCACTTGAATCCCCTTGTGTGCCTAAGCCCTATGCACCAGGACACGTTGCATCGGCCCCAAGCCAATCAGGAGATTTTACAGCCAGGGACGTCATTCAGTTCCACAGCGGACAGGAAGTCATTAGACACACGAGAGAGATTATCAGAGGAGAGACTCATTAAGACACTTGACACCTAGTGGTAAATCATACACATCACCTGAAATAAATGGACGAACGGAAGATAAAAATTGTGTAACCTTTTCTGATGTTACAGAGAGACAGTTACCCCAAGTGCTGAACCAGGATCTGATTGTGCCGTGTTCTGATCCCCAAAAATTGTTTAAGCTACAGAAATAAACTGGTCATGGACCAGCACTGGAGGAGAGTAACCCTGTCTGTCCAGGTCCACACAGACTGCAGACTCTTTACTGCTGTGAGGATTACAGGTCAGAGTGCTTGGCCTCTGCGTCAGAATCTGAGGAAGCGTTGTCTGCGGGGGCTGAAGAAGAGGAGGGAGTTGCTTTGAAGGGGCTGTCCTTGGCGGGGGAGAAGCGGAACTCCTCTGGGACCTGGTCCTCAGGCTGAGCCTTCTTGTAGAAGCCCAACTTCTCCAGCAGCTCGTTGATCTCAGAGCGGGTCATGTCAGACAGGGCAATCCGCTGAACAGGGCATATACATTTAGGTGAGATGCCTATCCTCACAAGAGCTCTCTATTCTTCCACAAGCTGTAGCATGCACAGATGAGTTTGTCATACCATTTCTGTGCAGTAGTAGGCCCACCCTTTACATCTCTAGATAAGTAAGCCTGCAACGTTTATGACCAATCCTTATTTAACCATTATAGTGCACTAGTGAGAACCTACAGTAAATCATTAACACCAGAGATGTGTTAAAGGTACAGTAAAAGTCTGTTTCAGCAGCTCACTTACGTCCAGCTCTTCGTAGTAGTGGTTGAGGAGGACAAGCTCGGGGTCAGCCCCAGGGATGTGCTTCATTACCAGGTTATGGCTGGGATGGCATGAGTCAAGGGTTACAAACAGGCAAACAAGGAAATGCAACGCAAACAGAGTGCCCGCACACAGTTGACAAGTGTCTGACACCTCAGGCCAGGACGACTTCCTCCACGTGTAACAGTATAGCTTCCTTCCCTCTCCTCGCCCCTATCTGGGCTCGAACCAGGGACCCTCTGCACACATCAACAACTGACACCCACGAAGCATCGTTACCCATCGTGCCACAAAAGCCGCAGACCTTGCAGAGCAAGGGGAACAACTACTTCAGGTCTCAGAGCGAGTGACGTCACCGATTGAAACGCTATTAGCGCGCACCACCGCTAACTAACTAGCCATTTCATATCGGTTACACACGCACCAGTGCCCCTGCTTGCTGTCTGCCATGACACCAGCTAGTGGGGAAGTATGGTCATGAACAGCTTGGACTTTGTGCTCCAGCCTCCATACATGACAGGGAAATGCATGAAGCACTTCAGTTATGAGATCACTTCAGGACAGTCTTACATGCTGGAGCTGTGACTGCTTCAGGACAGAAAGCTATCTGCAGGGTAAAGGTATGGCTTTCTTTATGGCTATCAGCATATATATATATATATATATTTATTAGGCTTCTGTCTGCAGAAATAGCTTTCAATTACTTGGTCAGATGACGAGTACAAATGTGTAGTAAGTTTAGCTGCTGTGTAACTGTTCTTGTTACTCCATTTGGTAGCACAACATCCAAGGGGCAGTTGCTACATTCATTTTTGGACTTATAAATCAATTATATATCCACCATTGATTCTTCAAGAGTATAACTGAAATAAATTAGCTTAGTTCAACTGTCGTACCCCATCAGAACCCAAAATCAAAGCTTGTTTTACTCCAATGTTTGTAAACAAACACTGTTTAGCCTCAAAACATGGTTAAAACTATAATTTTGATATCATGGATGGTCAATGGAGGGTACATTTGATTGGTTACAGTTCTCTAGCCCCATCCCTCAGCTTTTTACCAAAACAGTGGTGAGGTTACCTCTTATTCTTTCAACTGCGGATTGGCCCCTTACATAGTTTATAAAACAGTAAGGCTGTTAATTATTTATTCTGAGATGGTTGAATCAGTTAAACGTTGTCAACCAGTGCATGACTTCCACATCACGGCAGAGGACCTACCTACCACACCTCTGCACGTCTGCTATCACCAAAATGAAAGGATACTAAAGAGGAATGTCCTGGGTCACAAAGGCTTTGACCTGAAGGGTTGAAGAGTTGATGGTTAGTGTAACTCTGCTTTGTTGGGCAGGCAGTGATATTTCTGAGCATTTCATCAATTGCAAAATAACAATAATACTGTACATATACAGAGAAGACTGTTGATAACAATAGGCCGACTTAAGTGCTTACCTCTCTCAGCCTGTTCAGCTGTCATCCACCGCAAGACTGAGAAAAAGATTAAGCAGGATAGTGGTTATAAATTCCACTAGGACAGGAGCAGGGCAGTGGGTGACTGACTGGGTATGATTCAGACCACGGTGGTCCTCCTGACCCATTAGTACTGTAGGAGTCAGGACTATCAGCAGATAAAGGGACTTATCGCACCATCTGGACACAAGTGAAACACTCACTGTCGGAAAAACATGTTGCCTCTTGTTGATTAGAGGTCGACCGATTAATCGGAATGGCCGATTTATCAGGCCGATTTCAAGTTTTCATAACAATCAGAAATCAGTATTCTTGGGCGCTGATTTTTTTTTTTTTTACACCTTTATTTAATCTTTATTTAACTAGGCAAGTCAGTTAAGAACACATTCTTATTTTCAATGACGGCCTAGGAACGAGGCAGAACGACAGATTTTTTTACCTTGTCAGCTCGGGGATCCAATCTTGCATTGATTACAATGCACTCCACGAGGAGCCTGCCTGTTAGCGAATGCAGTAAGCTAAGGTAAGTTGCTAGCTAGCATTAAACTTAGCTTATAAAAAAACAATCAATCAATGACTGTCATTGCTCCAATGTGTACTTAACCATAAACATCAATGCCTTTCTTAAAATCAATACACAAGTATATATTTTTAAACCTGCATATTTAGCTAGAAGAAATCCAGGTTAGCAGGCAATATTAACCAGGTGAAATTGTGTCATTTCTCTTGCGTTCATTGCACGCAGAGTCAGGGTATATGCAACAGAGTGGCTCTTTGCGAACTAATTATGACATAACATTGAAGGTTGTGCAATGTAACAGGAATATTTAGACTCATGGATGCCACCCGTTAGATAAAATACGGAACGGAATAAACGTTTTGTTTTCGAGGTGATAGTTTCCAGATTAGTCAAAGGTATATGGGTTAGAGAGAAATAGTCGACGCGTTATAATTCCTGTAATAACTTGCGGCTGAATTTGAAAGGGGTTCCTTCGTTATTTTACCGTTCATGTCTTCCATAGAGAATGTCTTGATCTACTTCAAATAAGGTCTGTGTTTTGTGCAGGCTTAAACCGCCTCGACGTTTTGATACCCGTGTATATCTCACTAGGATAAGGTAACGTTTGTCAACATATTTTCATAAATCCACTCTACAATTTTTTGTCTTTGCTTATATTTAGACAATATTGATCAGAGTTACCTTGTCCTATGGATATCTACACAGTTATAAAATTGGTACGGTGATGTAAGCCTACACGAAACACAGACCTTATTTTACGTGAATCTAAAAATATCCTATGGAATAAATGAAGGAACCGCTTTTCAGATTTTGCTAGGTGTCATGGGAATTATGACTCGCACTTTGGTTGTCAATTCTTACCATGCCCATTATTAAAATAGGATTTCCTGCATATAGAAATTCATTTTTGTTTTTAACATTCATCACAGGTAACTTAAACTATTTTTATTCAAACAGTTGAGAGTATTTGTCTCCTAAGCAGACTCTTCAGTATCATTGTCACTTTAGAGCTGTGTGCGTGTGTGTATTTATGTATTATATTAAGTTAAAATAAAAGTGTTCATTGTTCATTCAGTACTGTTGCAATTGTCATTATTACAAAAATGTGTGTGTGTGTATGATATATATATATATATAAAAATTAATTTAAATAGTTAATCGGTATTGGCTTTTTTTGCTCTCCAATAATCGGTATCGGCATTGAAAAATCATAATCGGTCGACCTCTAGTTGAGATACCATAGGCCTATACTATATTGTAGGCCCTATGTAAGAAAGAGTTCCCCAACTGGCGGCCGCAGGTGGTTGAGCAAAAAAAATAAGCATTTTTATTTTCATTGTTGGACATGAACGACTAAATATGCTCCAAGTGATTTTAATTTGGGAAATCTGTTCCCAAGTATTCCCACGCATTATAGAGAGACATGATCGTATACAATGTAAGAAAGGTTTCTAATTATTGTTAGTGAAATATATCTGTTTGGGCTTCTTGAGGTCAATTTGCAGTCTACATATTATTTGTAATGATGTTACGACCATCTGCTCAAGAAAAAAAGCCTCGGCTGAATCTAGTTGATGATCCCTGCCCTATGTAATGATATTTTGTTTAGCCCATGGGAGAGGGATGTGGTTTGCACATCCATGGGTACATAGATATGTGGCCAAGCTTACAGCTCTGCTCTGAGATTCATTACTACCTGCTGATAGGTAGATATCCCACAGGTAAATGCCAACTTGACAACACATTTTTCGCTCAAAGATCCTGGCAGGTGTGATGCACCCTGAATGATATGTTCTCACAATGAGAAGAAAGTCTGAAAAAGGCATTGTTAGTCCACTGTAATTTGAGGTGTCATCTTGCAGCCACATTGAAGTAATTCACTGGCGTTCTATTGTAACACAGAATGATTACAGAGAATAGCCTGTAATATACTCCTATAAATGCCCATGAGTCTCAACCCATTAGAATAGTATAATGTGCAGTAGAATCACTATTGCACTTAATTTTATTTACCAAAATGTTTGATCAAAAGCCAATAACATGGATAGACACCCATAGGAGCAGATGCGAGGAGGGTTTAAACTTTCATTCATTCATTTTCCTCCTCCCAAAAACCTACGCATGCGCACATATGACAACAGTTAGGCTACCCAATATTTCCCTTAATACGAATCAAAATGTATTGATCTATACGTGTATCCAATAATACCAAAACATGATCAATAATTATATCGACAAATATGTTTATAAAAGCCTGCTTCTTATTCATTCTTGTTATCTTAGGCTACTTGAAGTGGCTTTGTTTACGAATCTAATTGCAATTACGTTAATAATCTTACTCAAGCCTACCTCCACCTTCGCTTTTGCGAGACCATCCAGTTTCTTCAGATCTACATCATAGGCGGACACACAGTTAAGGAAGCTGACGAACATGAAGAACCACATAATTTCCTTTGATTGCAGAACGTTGAGGAGTTTCATGTTTTAGAGCAGACGGTCTTGGTCGTTCGTGTCGCTCACCTATTCTGCAAACCTATCGTTACTTACAGTAGGCTATACTTGAATAGCAAGACGTAGCAGGCTAGCTGCGGTGATGTTCAACTATGTCATCTCCGGCCTCTATGCCACGTCAAACGCTTTCTGCTGTCTTTGGAGAGGGCGGGGAATGAACGAACTGCTTCTTAAAGGCGCAATCTGTAATAGTTTCTGCTGTTAAATTGTTAAATTAATGATTGCCATAGGGCTGGCGAGGCTAAAATAATACCTATAATTTTCAAGAATATCAGCTTAGCAATTGTCGAGCAGTTTCCCCATTCCTCATTTTACAAACAAAAGTGTCAGGGTCAGACTGTTGAAATTACTAATTGTACCTTAAAACATAAACTCATTGGTAGATTAACAAGGGAGAGCTGGAAAACAACCACCTCAGGTTGAACTGCACTGTGGCTACACTGCATGTGCCCTCGGATGAATTAGAAGAATGTGTTTCGCTAAATATGATCTTGACATTTTCATTTTAGGTCATTGATTTGATTGATAAAGTTATTGATATTTGTTTCTATTATCAGACTACATTCTGATGGTGTATTAATAGCTACATCAGTAAACATGATCCATCTATAATACTAGTATTAGGGTATTATACAAGTATTTCTAATACAATATCACAACATTATTATGGTAATTAACTCCAAATCAAATCAAATCAAATTTTATTAGTCACATACACATGGTTAGCAGATGTTAATGCGAGTGTAGCGAAATGCTTGTGCTTCTAGTTCCGACAATGCAGTAATAACAACAAGTAATCTAACCTAACAATTCCGCAACTACTACCTTATACACGCAAGTGTAAAGGGATAAAGAATATGTACATAGAGATATATGAATGAGTGATGGTACAGAACGGCATAGGCAATGGTGCAGTACATGGTATAGAGTACGGTATATACCTATGAGATGAGTACTGTAGGGTATGTAAACATAAAGTGGCATAGTTTAAAGTGGCTAGTGGTCCATGTATTACATAAGATGGCAAGATGCAGTAGATGATATAGAGTACAGTATATACATATACATAAGAGATGTGTAATGTAGGGTATGTAAACATTATATTAGGTGGCATTGTTTAAAGTGGCTGGTGGTACATTTTTACATAATTTCCATCAATTCCCATTTTTAAAGTGGCTGGAGTTGAGTCAGTATGTTGGCAGTGGCCGCTAAATGTTAGTGGTGGCTGTTTAACAGTCTGATGGCCTTGAGATAGAAGCTGTTTTTCAGTCTCTCGGTCCCTGCTTGGATGCACCTGTACTGACCTCGCCTTCTGGATGATAGCGGGGTGAACAGGCAGTGGCTTGGGTGGTTGTTGTCCTTGATGATCTTTATGGCCTTCCTGTGACATCGGGTGGTGTAGGTGTCCTGGAGGGCAGGTAGTTTGCCCCGGGTGATGCGTTCTGCCGACCTCACTACCCTCTGGAGAGCCTTACGGTTGTGTGCGGAGCAGTTGCCGTACCAGGCGGTGATACAGCCCGACAGGATGCTCTCGAATGTGCATCTGTAGAAGTTTGTGAGTGCTTTTGGTGACAAGCCGAATTTCTTCAGCCTCCTGAGGTTGAAGAGGCGCTGCTGCGCCTTCTTCACAACGCTGTCTGTGTGGGTGGACCAATTCAGTTTGTCCGTGATGTGTACACCGAGGAATTTAAAACTTTCCACCTTCTCCACTACTGACCCGTCGATGTGGATAGGGGGGTGCTCCCTCTGCTGTTTCCTGAAGTCCACAATCATCTCCTTTGTTTTGTTGACGTTGAGTGTGAGGTTATTTTCCTGACACCACACTCCGAGGGCCCTCACCTCCTCCCTGTAGGCCGTCTCGTCGTTGTTGGTAATCAAGCCTACCACTGTAGTGTCGTCCGCAAACTTGATGATTGAGTTGGAGGCGTGCATGGCCACGCAGTCGTGGGTGAACAGGGAGTACAGGCGAGGGCTCAGAACGCACCCTTGTGGGGCCCCAGTGTTGAGGATCAGCGGGGTGGAGATGTTGTTACCTACCCTCACCACCTGGGGGCGGCCCGTCAGGAAGTCCAGGACCCAGTTGCACAGGGCGGGGTCGAGACCCAGGGTCTCGAGCTTGATGACGAGTTTGGAGGGTACTATGGTGTTAAATGCTGAGCTGTAGTCGATGAACAGCATTCTCACATAGGTATTCCTCTTGTCCAGATGGGTTAGGGCAGTGTGCAGTGTGGTTGCGATTGCGTCGTCTGTGGACCGATTGGGTCGGTAAGCAAATTGGAGTGGGTCTAGGGTGTCCGGTAGGGTGGAGGTGATATGGTCCTTGACTAGTCTCTCAAAGCACTTCATGATGACGGAAGTGAGTGCTACGGGGCGGTAGTCGTTTAGCTCAGTTACCTTAGCTTTCTTGGGAACAGGAACAATGGTGGCCCTCTTGAAGCATGTGGGAACAGCAGACTGGGATAAGGATTGATTGAATATGTCCGTAAACACACCAGCCAGCTGGTCTGCGCATGCTCTGAGGACGCAGTGATTGTAGACGATAAAGTAGACTCTAGCATTCCTCAGAAGAAACAGCTGTGTAGACTAACTGCTTTTTGGTCTACTTTGTGACAGAACCTTTTTGACAGTTTAACTAATTTAGTGTCAGGACCATACAATTAGGAATTAGAATACTTAACAAACTGAATAGGATCTCTATGGTCAGGACACTGTCAAACAATCCTAATTCTAAATAATAAATGGTCTGACACAGGGAAATATGTGCCCTTTAAATCTGCAGGTACTTGGCTAAATCCTTTATTTGGTCAGTCCTGAGGGAGGCAGTCAGACCCGTAAAGAATGTCCAATGGCAAGGGGAGGGGGAGAGTTTCATGCGGTGACTTATTTCAGTACCCATGGCAACTAAGAGTATGTGAGCGAAGCGGAGTTGGAGCAGAGAAAGGAGCGGAACGTGCCCAATTTGATTGGAGCGTTGATCGAGATTCCCAAAGGCTGAAGTGTCGGCCTTCTCGTGCGCTCCAATTTCGCTCCAGTAGCGCTCACTTCACGAGCTCAGGGCATGCCCTTCCCAGCATGCATTTGTAGTCTACTTGTGTGCCGCTTATAGCCCCTTGCTGTAGCTATTGTCATGGAGTTTGCTAAATATTTTCATAAAGAAATTGCTAAAACACACAGGTGCTAAATCAATGTGACTAACAAAGATGAGGACCAAGAGCAAGAGAGGGAGTGCCGTGATGTAGTGTCCAGAACTAAAGAATCATTGTGGAATCTGAAAAGGCACATATCCCAAAGGCATGATGGTGTACTTACTCCGTGAACATGCTAAAAGAAATGAACTAGGCGGGTAGATAACTAAGTGTGTCATTGTAGCAAAGTATTTATACACTAAAAATCTAATCTCTTAAACGTTTCGTTCATTTTCGTTCTATTATCTATACATTAGGCCATAATTGATTTGGCCCAATAGGCCTGGCATATTCCCACGTCCAAGGAGCTTTCCGTTTTGATTGGGTTACTTTGCCTAAAAACTTTTAGGTCTATACATATTTTGTTTTTAAAATGCATCTCTGCCCAGCCCGGCAAGAGTGGCCAAAAGGGTGTCCCAGTGGCTCTTGTTTCTAAGTGAATTCAAAAGCACTAATAAATCATTATTCGTTTAATTTGTATTTAATTATAAGTAAGTCACAGCCTATTATGCGCAATTTATAGACTATAATGATTTAATACAACGAAATGTTGTTTAAATGCTGTAAGCTTATGTCCCCACCAGCCTATTGTGTAGCATTCACAAATGCTTCACAATTTATTTATTTGTAGGCTATTGCCTTGAAATAATATAGCCTAAATAATTGTCTCCTGACCTATTTAGTGTTTATATGCTGTTTAATATGACATATAGGGTACTAGGGGGTAACTGCCCCCCCCCCCCCCCCCCCTGTAATTCTCATTAAGACCACAAGATGTCACCAAATTATTTGCCCAACACTTTCCCTGGCTGCTCTTGCTCAACAACAAAATTCCTCTGTGTGATCACATCTTTTGGAGATATTTTTAAATGATCTTGTTGTAAATGAATACGTTTTTTTTACATTTTGAAAAAGTTGTAGATATATTCCAATGAAGTTAGATCTATATATTTGTTTTAAATATACAAGTAGGAAAGCCTTAAGATAAATAATCCACTTGTTTAGAGCAAATAATGTAGAAACGTTTTGAGTAATGTATAGTTAGCTAACACATATTTGTACATCGCGCTCTAACGTACAATTGACCTTATTTTAGCACCCAAAAAACGTAATACTTCCAGGTCAACTGTAATATGAATACCATTGTAAAGCACAATTTCTCCCCTTTACAGCAAAATCATGATGAGACCTTCATGCTGCCCATCTCTGCATGATTAAAGAAGGCAATGAGCTCTGTCGGGTGGGGAAGCGAAACCTACTGCGTGATAGGGAAAGGGGGAGATAAACTGTGTGGGGAAATGGCTTTTTTCACCATATCTGTCCAATTTATCACCTCTAAAATGTAAATAAAACACTATGAAGAGTTTATATAATGTGTCATTACATACCTATTTGAAGGTTTGTGTCAAATTTGAATCGCGTTTTTAGGGTGGCGGTAAAGTTATTTTCATAAGTAAACAGAGGCTGTTGCGGCTTTGAGAGTCATGATGGCTTGCAGTGATGACGCAAAAAATTAATGCATTCAGTTGTACAATTGACTAGCTATCCCCCCTGTCCCTGTCCCTTTCTTGTTTTAATCTGCCAGAGAAGCACTACACCTGGTGGAGATGCTGTACGACATAGAATGAGTTGCATTATGCTTGCTGTACATTACGTCATGACACGTCACAATTTAACGTACAGCATCAGAGGGGTCAGTTCTTTTTACTTTTCTCTAATACTATTGGGCCATTACTATGTTAATCAACGCTTGAGTAGAAACGTAGTTCACACCCCAGATTTTGATGCCAACACAGCTGGGGTAACTAGCCCCTTGGGGTTGCGTCAATTCAATCTGGTATAAGGACAAGTATGACGATGAGTCACCGATTGTATACTATATACTTTTTATTAACTAAGCAATAAATGGCAAATGCAACTTTCGTATATACGGGTTCAATATAACATCACGCAGGATGAGACACAGAACTGGCCAACACCCCCCCCCCCCCCCCCCCCCCCTATATACTCTAACAGTTGTTAGTTCCTGTTTCAGAGCAGGTCTGTTAGAGTAGAGGTCCAGTGTGGTTTTAGATTTACTGGCCTATCGCTGGTGTTGGCGCTTAAGCTAGTCCAGCCCCTTAGCGCTTTGGAGGGTTTGCTGATATCTTGATAGAGTGTTGCTGTCTGTCCCCTCATTCCTGTTGTTGCACTCACAGTTCCTGTTATTGTGTCTTTTCGGTACTTTCCCATCCCTGCTACCCCTCGTGATGTGCACCACTCCTCTCCCAAGATTAGTCAAGTCATGCGATATGTCTAGCCACACTTTGTTGACATTTAGACAATGACTAGCCTGGTTAGTGCTAGTTTATGCTAACTTGCTAGCTAGCAACTTCACTAGCAGTAAATGCTAGCCATCTAGCTAGTTAGCATAAGCTGATAGGAGTGCTAGCTAGCAACATTACTACCAGATCTTCTGAGGTAAAATACATTAAAAAAGATAACGTAACTTAATTGCAGTTGTAAATGTTTCCACTAGTGCCTGATAGCTTTACAGTTAATGCTACTTTTTAGCCTTTTAGCTATATCACACAGCATTTTATGTCATATAGCTAGATAGCTGGCTACGTTTTTAAGAGACAGCTTTTCAGTTGGCATCTCTCCAGTTTTTAGTCACAGGTGGGGGCTGGATTAGGAGTGAGTTGTGCAGAAGGGGGGCTCATGAGTTGTGCTCCAATTTTACTGAGTTATGAGTTATTGTTATTAAATGTTATATTCCAACGTTATTTCATGTTATTAGTTATATTCCATTCCAATATCCCAATGAATCTTTATTTTATTAATTCAAAACAACTATTGGAAACCTTTTGCTCCTGAAAGTCATTTTATAGACTGCTGGGATTTAAAATCTTACATTATTCAAATAATATTTAATACAATTGTAAATAATGGATTGTATGGGAAAAGAACAACAAAGAGAGAACAAGGGAAATTAATGTGCAGGTGAGATAAAAAGAGGGACTTTACATCAAATCTCCTCATAGTGCGGATATTAATAGTAACATGTGCGACACCATTTCCCTCCATATTTTATTTAAATAATTAAAATAAGACAACTAGGCTTAGCTTAGTATTACTTACTAAAGCATTTCTAAATAAAACAGATTAAATTGATTTTAACACACTTGTGTGAAACCCTACTGTCACGTTCCTGACCTATTTATGTTAGTTTGTTATGTGTGTTAGTTGGTCAGGACGTGAGGTTGGGTGGGCATTCTATGTTTTCTGTTTCTGTGTTGGTTTTGGGTTGCCTGGTATGGCTCTTAATTAGAGGCAGGTGTTTGGCGTTCCTCTAATTAAGAGTCATATTTAGGTAGGCGTTGTCACAGTGTTCGTTGTGGGTGATTGTCTTCCGTGTCTGTGTAATTGTTTGCACCATACGGGACTGTTACGGTTTGTTCGGTTTGTGTAGTCTAATTGTCCTATTCGTGCGTTCTTATTGTTTTATGTAAGTTCGTCGTATAGGTTTGTCTTCACCGTTTTGTTGTTTTGTTAGTTTATACAAGTTCGTGTCTTTGTTAAATAAATATGTGTTCAAACTTCGCTGCGCCTTGGTTCCCTCAATACTCCTCCTTTTCGGTCGAAGAGGAGGAGGACCGCCGTTACACCTACAGTGTGCCATAATCTTCTACGGGGTAACTGGCACCCCCGTGTGTGTTACCTCGGTACTTAAAAAAAAAAAATCCCTTTTCTAAAAACAGCATTTCATGAAATAACTAAAGTGTAAACTGTAGCCATTTATTTCCCTTTATAGTTTATTTGCCTAAGCATGACATTCATCCACATACCATTTTTTCCCCAAGCTTTGCTTTTTTGTGTCAGCAATTAGACATTGTTCTTAGGGGGTGGCTAGTTACCCCGTAGTACCCTAGCCTATTTGAAATTATGTTTGCTTCTTACATTCACTTTTTTAATGTTAATTAAAGTAATTTTCATTCAAATCCATATGGTTTGGTTTGAATACTTAAAAAACAATTGGTAGGTCCAGGTAGTCACAAAAATAGATGTGTGTCGGTTAAATTTTGATTTTAATGAGTGGAGCGAATTTGGAGCAGCAGTTTTTTTCCTGTGAGCGCAGAGCGGTTTTAGTGGAGCAGCAGGAAAAGACATGGAGCTCTGCACCTAACCACTAAACTCTGCTCACATGCTCTGATGGCAACATAGGCTTTTGGTTCCAACATTTTAGCATTGTTGCTGAGGTTTTTCCTTTTGCAATGGCAGTCATGCCAGTGTTGGGTTCTTAGTGTTGGGCTTTATGTTGTCATAAGATGGTGTTATTGTCGCATGCTGTGGTTGAGAGCGAGGTTTCCATCGGTTTAATGCCATTCCATCTGCTCGGTTCTAGCCATTATTATGCGCCGGCCTCTCCTCATCAGCCTCCACTGAGGTCAACACATTATATTTTCATCACAAGAGCCTTGTTAACTGCAGACACTATTTCAAACAAACAAGTACTATGTGGAACTGAGCCAGACCCATTCCCATCCACAACAATCAGTGGGGGAATTTCACTAACATTTGACGTTTTACAGAGGTTTTACATTGTCATTCAGGAGGTCCAAAATGGGGGACAGGAACATCCCAGGGTTGGACCACCCAACATCCCAGGGTTGGACCATTTTGGACCTACTGTATGACCTCCTGAATGACAATATAAAACCTCTGTAAAACGTCAAATGAGCCAGCTACCCAAGGAGGATATTTTGATGAGGATGAGATTAAACGCATGATATGATATGAGAAGAGAGGATATGGATAGGGCTATCCATTGTAGGTTTATATACTGAACAAAAATATGAATGCAACATCTAAAATTTTGGTCCAATGTTTCGGGGGGGGGGGGTTAAAAGATCCCAGAAATTTGCCATTTGCACAAAAATCGTATATCTCTCAAATTTGTTTACATCCCTGTAAGTGAGCATTTCCCCTTTGCCAAGTGTTGCATATCCAGAAGCTGATTAAACAGCACGATCATTACACAGGTGCACCTTGTGCTGGGGACAATATAAGGCCACTCTAAAATGTGCCAGATAATTGAATGTTCATTTCTCTACCAACATTGTTTTACAGAATTTAGCAGTACGTCCAACCAGCCTCACAACCGCAGACCACATGTATGCCGTTGTGTGGGCAAGCGTTTTTCTGATGTCAACATTGTGAAAGGAGTGCCCCATGGTGGCGGTGGGATTATGGTATGTGCAGATATAAGCTATGGACAATGAACACAATTGCATTTTATCGATGGCAATTTGAATGCACAGAAATACCGTAATGAGATCCTGAGGCCCATTGTGAGGCCCATGTTTTTTTAAGGTATCAGTGACCAACAGATGCATATCTGTATTCCAGCCATGTGAAATCCATATATTAGGGCCTAATGAATTTATTTGAATTGACTGATTTCATATATGAACCTTAACTGGGTAAAATGTTACATGTTGCGTTTATATTTCTGTTCAGTATAGCTCATTAAGAGGGATAATTGCATTAATGGTGATGCTGATAGGATTCGGTTTTATAAAGGTTTATCTTAAACCTGGAGTTTATTTTGTGTCATTTTAGCTCAGCACTTAATAGCTATTTGTCAGAGGAAATACACAGTGCTTATACATACAGATAGTGGGTAAACCTATTAATGCATGTGACTAGGATACTGCCTCTGGTAGCCTAACTGAGAAACCCTTAGAAACACAAGTAGTGGACCACTGATAAATAATAGGGCACATCAGACATAATAAAAACCTAGGATGACTACTGAAGTAACAATATAACGTTTAAATGTGGAGGGGCGCGCGCCCCTGGAGTCGGTGAAGGGATGCAGGTGTATTGGGCGCCTATAGTTTACGGCCCATGTACACTAGGGGTCGGCGCCGCACGATGAAACACTGCTTCCCATTAGGTAGCCTATACAGGCGCCTGTGCGGGTATAGCATAGCTAGGGCACCTATGGCACGGATAGGACTGATTGTAATAAATGGTCAATAAGAAGTATTGAGGCACATTTATTCTACTGTTAATGTTCGTGAAAGATTGGAAAGCCGCGAAAAGATGCACGTTCCACCTCACCAAATTGCGCGACATTGAGCAACCTTCACAGTTCCATTTCTCTAAATGGCCAGTCCACAAATCTAACCGCTGTGCGGCGGTAAAGCTCGGAGATATATAGTCTACTGTAGGCTGTCTGCTCGCTGACACTGTCGGTGTGATCAAGGCGTAACTACGCATCATCAAAAGAACGTTGTGTATGCATAGAGTGGACGTTCGCGTACAGAACTGGCCGAACGAGTGTTCACAATTTGAAGGGCATAGGCTACCAAACAGTCCAAGCCACGTCGGTGTAATCGACTCAGCATTTGCATTCGCCGTGAAAAGGTTGTTTTATCATTCAGAAGCTAATAAGCGCATCGGGTGAATATGAATGTACGCCTCGTTTGTTTATGAAATGTATCTGCCTCCCGTGAGCGTGAAAGCTCGAAGTACTTCACTTGGCAGCGTACCTGTCCTCCACTCGGACATCGCCAGTGTGGAACGGGCTTGGATGCCTATAGTTATATCTAAAGAACGTCAGGACAGGCAGGTCTGATATTTTAAAAGTATCGTAACGGGGAAAGGCTATTTAAACCTCATCCTCTGACAAGCCTTAAACACAATAATAGCCCAGAACTATTCATCCGCAGGAGAGGTAGGCGCCGAACAAGCATCAGACTATACTCAACTAACCAAGTCTTCATTCGGACCGTCATTTCGTCGTCTGACATCATTTCATCTCTAATCTTTACTGAACAGGTGATGTAGTTATGTAATAACATATTAACTACTGTACTTATTGTAAAGACATGTCGTTGCATGCTGCTGCCAATGTAGGCGACCTGAGCGCAACACTGAATCGAATCCTGAATCCTGATCATAATTTCTGATGATTTTATGTA
This sequence comes from Salvelinus fontinalis, assembly GCF_029448725.1. Lineage (NCBI taxonomy): Eukaryota > Metazoa > Chordata > Actinopteri > Salmoniformes > Salmonidae > Salvelinus > Salvelinus fontinalis. The sequence continues at coordinate 21,113,172 of NC_074692.1, forward strand.
TTTAATCTGGTGTCCTTTGATTGTCACAGAGTTATTACATTGAATAAACATGATCACAACAAGCAGTCAAAACAAATGCTTGCCCACTTGGTGGTGACATGCAATCTGAACAAATCCTGTCAGTGTTCTTGTTTACATTATCAAATCAAATGTATTTATAAAGCCCTTCTTACATCAGCTGATTATCAGTTGGAGTTGTCTTACTCAGAAAAGCAGTGCAACGCACCATGGGTTGTTGGTACAAGTCATGTTATGCTAATATGAATTGTATGTATTATAGTGCTCCCATTGTATTTACCCATATGCCACTGTATGAAAGCATGGCATCCATCCATACTCTGCTTCTCTATCATGTTACATTTTGCTCTGATTGAGTCACAGTTTCAGGAAGGGAAGAGAGAGGTTGGGGTTCAGATACGGGAATATAACCACTGACACATGTGGGTAGATGAAAAGTCAGTAAGTTGTTTGTAGATTGATTGTATCATAATGAAAACCTCCTAGGGCATTGTTATGTGCAACTAGACTGGTGTTCCCCCATGCATCAGTGTTTGTACGCATTTGTACTAATTAACATGGAGTAACTCTTTTGATTGAAATAGGCACTACACCCATATTCTGGTCATTATTTGCAATCATGTTGTCACACACATTCACTGATGAAGACACACAGATGTCCTCTCTCTATCATAATCTCTTTAACACACACACACACACACACACACATGCTCTGAGATAAGATCTGAGACTGAGACACCAAATTAAACCAAACTTTTTTCTCTCAGAAAGGCCTTGAAATAGGAGCAGAATTAGGCCACACAAGCGACTGGCTTCATTCAGTCATTGGTTGATTGGATTCCTTAATAAATCAATTTACACATTTACATCTCTTCAGTCAGTAACTTAATTTAAAACATTAGGACCAATGGATGTTGTATACACAAGTTAACTTGCCAAGATATCTGTGATATGCTAAAGCACATAAGACTGAAGATATGATCTCGTCTCAGAATGGCTTTTTTCATTCAGTTTGGTCTATTTGGTCATTTCAACTATAACTTGCTGTAGCTTTTAGTTTGACATTTTTCCTCTCTGACTGGTCAGAAAAACACATTGCAAACCCTGGTTATTGCAATTCTATTACCTTGGCCTATGCCCTCCGGCATGATAAACTGGTGAACTCACAGACATTTTTCACATTAGATGGATACAAAAATAAGTATTGACAATAGATTGATGTGGTTTCCTGCAGACATAAGGTTAGTTTTGATGCTAAAAAAGGGATACATTCAGTATATTTTGAAGTGGTAATAACCCATGTATATGTAATTGATACATGTGTTGTTATAAGAACATCATTTTTTTTTATATATATATCATAACTTCACAAAGGCATCTGCAATTCAAATAATCTAGAGATATATTTGCATTTCTATACCATGAATATGGTTATTGTACTTGATCTTATTGCTCTCAGACGTTTACACCCCTAGTGTCTCTTATCATCAGCCTGTTCGACTCCTTGGCTGGGTCCCTGAAGCTCCTGCCAATACCTCTCAATCCTACAGGCCTCTCATGGTCTCATTCTGCAGCTCACAGACTCAACAACCCTCAGAAGATAGCGACTTAGGCAAAGAGTACTTTTTTCATCTTAAAGTGCAGCTGTACGCCTTCGTTTGCCTAAAGAGAAAGAGATTCATTATTTGAGTGTGTCCTAATTTCTGTTAAAACAAAACCCAAAGGATTTTCTGAGTGGTACAGTGGTACAGTGGGACAGTTGTCTAAGGCCTAAAGGCTGTGCCACTAGAGATCCTGGTTCGAGTCCAGGCTCTGTCGCAGCCGGCCGTGACCGGGAGACCCATGGGGCGGCACACAATTGGGTTATTTGGAGGGTTTGGCCGGCAGGGATGTTCCTGTCCCATCGTGCACTAACGACTGCTGTGGCGGGCCGGGCGCAATGTACGCTGACACGGTCGCCAGGTGTACGGTGCCTACTCTGACACATTGGTGCGGCTGGCTTCCGGGTTAAGCGGCCGTTGTGTCAAGAAGCAGTGCAGCATGTCTGGGCTCTCGAGCGGGAGTTGCAGCGATGGAACATGACTGTAACTACCAATTGGATACCACAAAATTGAGGGGGAAAAGGGGTAGAATAATAAATAATATTTTTTTATAAAAAATATAACCCAAAATATTGTACACCATCACACAATCATACACAATCATGCTCCTGTAACCCCAGACCCACCGGTTAAATTGTAGGCTGTTGGTCCCACAGTTCAGTCAATGTCGAGATTATGATGTCAACCCTCTTCGCACTCATCCACTCACACAAACCCAAAAGCATGTTGTGTTGTCGCATCCTCTGGCAAGGCCTTTTGAAGGGATTTCACATTTCTCATTAAAAAGATAGCAGCGGGCAGGACGGAACACTTGGGCATTTAATTGACTTTGCTTTGAGATTGCATAAGCCTTTAAATCGTCCAGATCCATGGGGCCTGTCTAATGTTCCAGTCATCCAAGCACAGCCGCCTTGTGTTCTGCCTCTACTGATTCTCCTTAATGACTGGAGCACTTTTTTTCTATGTTGTTACTCTCTGTACAATTTGTTGGATTCCGTCAGGTTACTGGCTCAGACATGGTGCCTCAGACATGCTGCCTCTGCAGAGAGATAGTCACCAGATCCTATTACCCAGACGTTAATTGTCCTTCACTGTTAACATCAGAAGGAAAGTCTTCTACTACCCTGTTCAGCCAAAGTATACCAGCTTCTCAAAGCCACCTGAGGGTTTCATCCATCGCTGTTATAGAATACCTACTCACTTTCACTTTACAGTCATGTGGAATAATGTTGGTTCAGGACTGCATGCAGTGGTTCTATAGTAGTTAGACTAGTTAAGTGAGATCGGTAGGGCCTGCGGTCTTGTGACAAAGGAGGATACACTGTTTCCATGACGAGGTGATCCTTTGTATTTGAGGTTTCTGGAACCCGAGGTTCAGGATGTGCGGGTGGTGGGTGGGGGTGGTTTCTTCTGGGTCCCAGTAGCTCTAGGACCTTAAAGAGGTCTGTCTACAATTGTAGCAGCAGCAGGACATAATTTGTATCCCTGTGAGGAGGGACATATAACCCTGGAGCGCGGCAGAGCAAATCAGCACGCTCTTCAGCTGTAATTTAAACCATTAACTTCTTATGGCTGCAGGGGCAGTATTGAGTAGCTTGGATGAAAGGTGCACAGAGTTGCCCAGAGTAAACGGCCTGCTCTTCAGTCATAGTTGCTAATATATGCATATTATTATTAGTATTGGATAGAAAACACTCTGAAGTTTCTAAAGCTGTTTGAATTATGTCTGTGATGAATATAACAGAACTCATATGGCAGGCAAAAACCTGAGAAGTCCCACATCCTGTTTGGATTATTTCTGAGGCTGGGAGATTTTCAACCAAGCTCCCATTGAAATTACAGCGAGATATGGATGAGTATTCACTTCCTACTGCTTCCACTAGATGTCAACAGTCAATAGAACTTTGTCTGATGACTCTAATGTGAAGGGGGGCCGAAGGAGACAGGAATGAGTAACCACTGCCATGAGGTGACCATGCATTCACCATGCGTGTTCACGTGAGAGGCAGATCCGTTCCATCGCTCATCTGAAGTCAATGTAATTCTCCGGTTGGAACGTTATTCAAGAAGTATGTTAACAACATTCTAAAGATTGATTCAATACATCGTTTGACATGTTTCTACTGACTGTTACGGAACTTTTGGACATTTCGTCACGTTTTAGTGAACGCGCTTTGTGACTTTGGAATTGTTTATCGAACAAATCAAGCATTTATTGTGGACCTGGGATTCCTGGGAGTGCATTCTGATGAATATCATCAAAGGTAAGGGAATATTTATCATGTCATTTCTGGTTTCTGTTGACTCCAACATGGCGGCTAATTTGACTCTTGTTCTGAGCTCCGTCTCAGATTATTGCATGGTTTGCTTTTTCCGTAAAGTTTTTTTGAAATCTGACACAGCGGTTGCATTAAGGAGAGGTATATCTATAATTCCATGTGTATAATTTGTATTATCATCTACATTTATGATGAGTATTTCTGTTGAAACGATGTGGCTATGCACTATCACTGGATGTTTTTGGAACTAGTGAATGTAACGCGCCAATGTAAACTCAGATTTTTTTATATAAATATGAACTTTATCAAACAAAACATGCATGTATTGTGTAACATGAAGTCCTATGAGTGCCATCTGATGAAGATCATCAAAGGTTAGTGATTAATTTTAGCTATATTTCTGCTTTTTGTGACTGCTATCTTTCGCTGGAAAAATGGCTGTGCTTATTGTGGTTTGGTGTGACCTAACATAATCGTTTGTAGTGCTTTCGCTGAAAAGCATATTTGAAATCGGACACTTTGGTGGGATTAACAGCAAGATTACCTTTAAAATGGTATTAGAAACATGTATGTCTAAGGAATTTTAATTATGAGATTTCTGTTGTTTTAAATTTGGCGCCCTGCACTTTCACTGGCTGTTGTCATATCATCCCGTTACTGGGATTGCAGCCATATTAACATGGAAGATGTGGGCTGAATGTGATCAGTCTTAACAATGCTGCCAGAGTCATTGACTTTAATGAAAATCTGCAGATTTTCACCACTGTTCACAATATCAGCTATATTGTTTTGGTTTATGTTATGATAGGCTACATCAGAACGCATATAGGAAATATTAAGAATAACCTGGAATAGAATGAAATACAGTATTGCATTATTTCAATCCTTTATCTGCGCAGGTCACCTCTCGTAGTGAAGCTTTGGTTATGACTGGTATTGTAGGTGCCATTTGTTTTTGCTATTTGTTCTACAGCCTATAAATACTTCTGTTTCTACTTTTTAGAGCTGTATGTATTCTTGTGTGTTGTTTGCTGTAATGACTGCCTCTCTTTTGCTCCTGCTGTCCCTCTTGCTCTTGCTCTCTCGGGGGGGTGCATGTAAACATCATGACAGATTTGCTATTATCAAATCATTACGCTATTTCTCCCTGTAGAACGTGTTTGTAATGAGAAGTGGTTGCTGTCAGTCAGTGTAGTCTGTCTATTCAGGCCCATGTGTAGTTCTCAGGGAAGACATGTAGCTACAGTAGATAGCTAACCTTGTCCTGCTCATAATATAGTGTGCACTCTCCTTTCCCTTACACTAGCAGGTGTTAGTCAGTCAGTGTGTTTCCTTTTTCCTAAATAATGATCTTATTATAATATTTTCCGGCTTTTTGTATTGCTCACTATCAGTCCTACTACCTTCTCTATCCTCCCTTTCTAGTTATCCAGTAATTCTGTCCAGACCTCACCCCCCCATTACTCCATTGGCTGCTGATACTGTAGTTATCTCTACCTGTATGTGACAGCGGCCATCGGGACTGTGACATGTTGACGTCACAGATAGCGACTGTGAGGGGGTTGGCTGAGAGGCACAATACAGCTCATGTTAGATAGCCAAGTGCACAGCACTAGTGTCACCGCAGAGTGTAGAGAGATAGAGAGGCAGAGAGTGAGTGTAGCCATCATTTTAGGTGTAGAATTAGATAGACAGGCAGAGTTAAATAGAGTGAATAGAAAATGACAGGGAAGAGGCAAAATATAGGAGAATAAATGAGAGAGGAACAGTGTGTGTGAAATGGAGATGAACAATGGCGGGAAAGGCTAAGGAGACGATGGAGAGAAAAAGGAGCTAAGGAGTGGAAGTGAAGGGGATTATGTCATGGAGAATGAGATAAAACTAGAGAGAGACAATGTGTACAAATGGGAAAGGAACAAACATGATATAGGCTACTGTGTATGGTTGAGAGACATAGGATGATATAGTCTAGCCTGCCTGACTCTCATACCCAGTCAGCGCTGCTCGTTTTGTACCCACCCTCTCCCACGTGCGCCGTATCACCAGCCACCCTCCTCCTCATTCCTCTACAAAAACACCATACATGGACTATAGACATGTGTCCAGGGACCAGGCTATTGGTCCACATAAGCACCACCATGTTACCATGAATGTACAGCTCAGGGGGACATGGCACGTGAATTGGATTGACCTTCAAGGAGCTGTAGGTCTCATATCTGCTCTCTGCATAGAGGTCACGACTCTGGCTTCAGAATGTCATGTGACTTATTGTGAGACCAGATAGAATTTGTTTATGTTTTTGGTTTAAGAGACGTGTAAATATTAGTGGATGATAAAGATCTAGCCGCTTTGTTTTCACACCATCCCTCCTTGTTTTCCTGTCTTGTTCTTGATCATTTGCCTGCAGTTAAGATCTGGACCTATCTTACTATTACACTGCACTGCCATTTGCTCTGTGATATAGATACAGTAAGGTGTCTGTACTTTCAGATAGACCTTATAGAGGGTGAGTGAATGTTGGGTTGGATGGATGCCCAATGATCTTGGGAGTCAAGAGGTGCCCTCCTTGTTTCTCCTCGGCCAGTCTGAGAGATGGCGTCTCTCCTCCAGCCAGGCATCTCTCCTCATGTCTCTGTCTCCTGACCCCTGTGGTTGAGTGATGGGAATGGGAAGGGGGCCCAGACTGGCCCTGAGTCATGTCTCCCAGCCCCATGGTCACTCACAGGCCAGAGGCTGCATCATACTACATGTTAGAGGTCTTCACGGTTCCAAAAACCTGGACCCGTTCTGAAAAGGATTTGTAGCTTTCCCACACGACCCGATATGCATAATATATTTTTTTTTAACGGACGCCCGTTCCCGAATGTGCCTGAGGACAATGGACCCGAGGACCCGTTCAGATAGATAGAAAGAAACCTCAGACTGGGCACTGCCAGTGCCATCAATAAACAAGTGATATTGGTCCTTAAAAACTGCCTATAACAAATGACTAAAAATGATTAGTGTTTTTCAATGTGTAGCATATTCAAATGTTTATAGCCTGGTGTTTTATTGTTTTTTACTTTTCTAAAGCAATAATTCAGATTTGAGCACTAAATCCATCAGGGCACTACATGCAGATAGGCCTAGGCGTCTCCACTCTACAGTATATTTATATATTTTATAAATATAATGCTTAGGCCTAGCCTTAGATACCGAGAGAAATATAAACATATGCCAGCGCCATGTTCCTATTATAAAGATAGGCGTACAGAAGGGGGCTAATTTTCTATCCAAATGTTTTTAATAAAGATAAGCATTATATTGTTAGATTAAAGGAGTAAATCTGGTAGACCTGAAACATTCTTCCTCACCTCAAGTTCAATTGTCAGAGAGAGTTGGAGTGCCACTGCGCACTGCCTTCACAGGCCTGCAGTAGTGAAACCTAATAATAACTACACCACACCAAACCTTCCCAAAAGTTTCTTAACTTTATTAGAGTAATACCAAAAGTCAGTCAAGTCATTATTTATAGGGAAAATACGAACAGGTTATTATATGGCGGCATTCAATTACATTTTGCATCTCGCCGTCTTTGGCTTTTCCTATTGCGAGTAGCCCTACATACTGTAGGCCTACCGGTAATTCTATTATATTGCGGCAAACATAACGTTATAGTTGGAACTTCATTTGACCAAAGAAAATGGCTCAACAGAATAAAACAAAACACATATTTAAACTGAACAGGTGTAAACCTTCACGAAAGTTTTGAAGTTTTGAACAGGCTTGTATTGCAGCAATTGCCAACAAAGGCGTGTTCCTACCGTAGGCCTACTTTTAACCTATCTTAAACTAAATACAGAGCATAAAATTAAAAAGACTGTTCAAACTTCATTTAGCCAACGAAAATCTCTCAACAAAATGAAACAAAACACTCTTAGCATATTTAAAGAACTGGTTTTGATTCTTAAATAGGTCTAAAATAATAATAATGATACACAATAAGTATAATTATAATAAATACCAAAATAAATAAAAGTTTGAAAATTGCATCAAATAGCGAGTTGCACACAGTCCATTTGGCCGCGCCAACGTTCTTCTCATATTTGTCCACCCACAGAGGACATTCCCCCTGTTGACTTCTTTTCACTATACACTTTCTTCACTAACTTTTGTTTTACTTCAATGAAAAAGGCCTCCATTTTCGCAATCAACAGTAGCCTCGGCCAAGCCTCCTTTCACTCGCTCTCGCTCGCCCTCCTCAGCAGCAGGCGCACGTGAGGTGAGTGGCCGGAACCAGTTTCAGGTGGGCATAAGCTATACGTTTTATTGATTTGCAATTGGCTGACACAGATAACAAACTTGCATAGTTCTCATTACTTCACACATTAAATGAACAGGTCCAATCGGGTCTAGTCGGTAAATGAATTTTGATTGCACATAGCCGAGACCCGTGGCAATTACATCAGACCCAATCCAGATCCGAGACAAAAGTAAAAATTTAGGACCCAGATCTCAGAATTTTGGGTCTGTTGGACCTGTGAAGACCTCTACTACAAGTGCCCTCTAGGGTTCTCTTTCCATCTCTCTCTCTCCCTTTCGCTCTCTCTCTTTCTCTCTGTTGTCATTACCATTCTATCAGGTTGTATTGCTGCAGACCCTACAGTGGTTTCCGTCGCTTGTGTCTAGCAGGTGTTCTGAGCTGATATGAATTTACTCTGCGTCTCCGTGGTTACCGGAGGAATGGCAGGCGAGGTGGCTCCTGTACAAAGAGAGCTGCTGAGATAAGCGGCACACCGGCGTGTTCTCCTCGCTCTATTTCTGAGTTGGTCCAAGAGCTGTGAGAGGTGTAAAGTGTAGGAAGGCATAAATATGAGTATGAACTGTTGCCGCCTCCTTTACGCTCTCTCTCTCTCTTCTCTCTCTCTTCTCTTTCTTCCTTTCTCTCCTGTCTCTACCTCCTCTGCTCCACACCTGTTGCATCTTTCCCTCTCCTCCCCACCCACCTCCTCTTATTCCCCTCGGTGCTTTGCTTTCTCTAAACACCTTCACTCTTCTCTCTCTCTCTCTCTCGCTTCCATTCTCTCTCTTGCTTTCTCTCCTCCTGGATGACTTAATTACCTGTTTCAGATGCTCTCAGTCGCACACAAGAGTGCAAACAGCCAAAAACTCAGGGCTGGCCTTATGCTGCCAGAGCACCCTCGGAATAGGGGTAATGTGAACTGCTCAATCACATCAACGGATGCGTCAATGAGAGCACATAATAAATAACCCTCCCCACCATCACCAGACATGTAGAACTTTGGTCTTCCATTGCTAAACATCTAAACATCTGTCTATACTGCCTGGGACACTCTGATGGAATATGGTGATCACGACTTTCTCCTGCTATTGTTTTTCAGTGAGTTTGTGGGAGATGGATCCAGACAACCAGAACCAAAGCCAGCCACAGCCTGAGAACCCATCTGGACTAGCAGAGGTTTTAACCCCCACTCCAGCAGTAGTTCCAGGCACAGAAGCCCCAGCCTCCGACCCTTCTGCCTCTGCTCCTGCTCCTCAACTGTCAGTCCCAGTGCGGCCTCGGCGGCCTCAGAGAACCCCCAGAATAGAGGGCTCTGTGGACGTCTGTGATCCCAAATCTGACCCTCCAGAGGCCAACCAGGACCGATCCACCACTCATGATGCTCCAGCTGGGGCCAGCCATCCTAAGCACCTGCAGCCTGAAGCAGCCAAGCCCCATGGGGTGCATGGAGGGGCCACTGAAACGACTCTGAAGGCTGGCCCTAAAGTCCCAGGCCACCCCCCAGGGGCCAGGAGCCCCATCTCAATGAGGGCAGCCTCAGTTCCCCAGCCACCGTCCTCCAGGCCTATACCTCCCCATCTCAACCCTCATGCCCAGAGGGCTTTCTCTGTGGTGGGCACCGCGGACACACAGTCTCAGGTGGTGGAAGACTTCAGGTGAGCTCCTGGCTCTGTGTGTTTTCTATCAGATCCAGCTTTCACTACAGCATAATAGTTGTTTTGAACATGAACAGGAAACGCTTTTTAAGAGCATGCTTCAGACCTTCAGTGCTGTGGTGGTGACACAGTAATTTGTCAATATATGGCCCCAAGCACCATAGTACAGGTTGCGGTGGCATGTGACCAACTAAACTTTTACTGGGGAGTCATTTCCTTTTATCACAGTGGCAGGAAACTGTTAAACCACATCTACCAGAGTACAGCCGGATGGAAATGGTTTTGACTACTTCTAAAGGTCTTTTCCTCTTTTAACTCAAGACAATGTGTCTTTGCCACTGAAACTCCCAAATTGAGAAGCTGTAACAGTCAGCAGTTTGAGATATTCCCACTTCCCACTCTGTGTTATTTTCTATACTCACAACACATACCCAGTGTCCCCAAGGCTTTGTCAGAGCTCTCTGATAACCTCTCTAATTTATGATGCTAATTAAGTTAATGGAGAGAGTGCATACTTAGAGAATCAATGGAAGTGTATCAGATAAAGACGTATCTTCCTTACTCTGTTACATGGCAACAGAGTAAGGATGTGCCCTCCCATGTCCTGACAAATTTGTTGTATTTAAATGGTCTGCAGATCATTAAGAATCTGTTGCCCAATTATTTCGTTACGGGTTGAACCAAGCTTCTATTAATTGTATACTGTATGAGATTGTGAGATTCTGGGTTCCTTCTCTCTGATAGGGTGCACCTAATCACATGGAATGTGGGCGGTGCCATGCCGCCAGATGACATCACTGCTCTGCTGGGGTTGCACATTGGAGATGGAAACACAGACATGTATATAATTGGGTGAGCTTTTGCCTAGTGGCAGTCAGCCAACCATCTTCTCATCGCCAAGTATTCCAGAAGATCTCTCTTATCCCTTATATCCATCCGCCTTCCACAGACAGTCCCCTAGGTTGAGTGGTTGGCTTTACTGTTAAACAACATTGATCCATCTATTTAACTGTCTTTATATTTCCCCCTACATATGTTTTATTGTCCATCCATTTCCTTGTTACAGTCCTTTCCCACTCTCTCTCTCTCTCTTTCTCACTCTCTTCCTCCTCCCCTCTCTTTTGACTGTGTGTTACTGCTGCTCTCTCAGGCTACAGGAAGTCAACTCAATGATCAACAAAAGGCTGAAAGACGTTCTCTTCACAGACCAATGGAGCGACGCCTGCATGGAGAGACTCAGCCCCTTCGGATACATACTGGTCAGTAAAGGGCTGACACCGACACAGAGAAACACACACACTGGTGCACACACAAAAAGAGAAATAATTCAGAGCAAACAAATAGAGCTTATGTTATGTACATTTGTGAAAACTGTTTTGAAATGTAAGTGCAGTGAGAGCCAGTCTCTAGACTCTGCTGTTCTCTCTGATCATATCTCTCCCAGTCTATGTGATGTGTATAATATGTGAGGGCATAGTGAAGCGGATGGGCTCATTACTCTCTCTCTCAAATTCAAATTCAAGCTGCTTTTTGGCATGAAAAACATTGTGTCAATATTGCCAAAGCAACAATGTATACAATATACATTGTAATAAAATTATAAACAATGACAAATAATAAAATAGAATGGCAGTAAATAATAATACAAAATTAAATATAAAAATAGTAACAATAAAATGGTAACAGTCAATAATCGAATGTAATGTAATAAAAAATGAAACTATAACTAACTTAAAACTAAATAACGGTCATCTTCACCATTACATCGGTACTACAACTACTATCATCATTACCACCACCACCACCACCATCATTAAACTGCTACCATTACCATTACCACCCATACCATTACTACTTGGAATGATAAACAACAATAATAATAGTATTAGTATTAGTAGTTATTAGTAGTATTAGTATTAGTAGTAATAATAGTATCTCTCTCTCTCTCTCTCTCTCTCTCTCTCTCTCTCTCTCTCTCTCTTTCTCTCTCTGTCTCTCTTTCTCTCTCTTTCTCACTGTCTCTCTCTCTCTCTGTCTCTCTCTCTGTCTCTCTCTCTTTCTCACTGTCTCTCTCTCTCTGTCTCTCTCTCTCTCTGTCTCTCTGTCTCTCTCTCTCTCTGTCTCTCTCTCTTTCTCACTCTCTCTCTCTCTCTCACTCTCTCTCTCTCTCTCTCTCTCTCTGTCTCTCTTTCTCTCTGTCTGTCTCTCTTTCAGCTCTGTGACTTGCTGCAGCACTATTGGTTAGAGAAATTTTTAAATCCATTTCCAATGTGCTTATTTACGCTCCATCTATTCAAACGTGTGTGTGTGTGTGTGTGTGTGTGTGTGTGTGTGTGCGTGCATGTGTGCGTGCGTGTGTTTGAGAGAGAAAGAGTAAGGGAGAGGAGGGGGTCCTGCCACAGCTGGTGCAGTGTGGTTGGTTGGTGTTTCTTGGCCTGTCAGTGTCTAACACATTATTCCGCACTGTTGGAGAGGTAGGTAGAGAGGATGAATCAGCTGCAGAGAGACAACAGAAAGCTAGACGAGAGGGTGTCTCCCAGGGTTCTGGTTTATTTCTGGACTGTAAGGCTCCCTCTGTGTTGATGGCTCTGTGACAGTGAGACTGATTCTGTCCCCTGGCCTTCATCTCATGCCCTGCTTGACTCCAAAACACTCTTATAATGTTGCTCATGAGAGCTTTTTATGTGCATATGTGTTCACATGCATGCATGGGTATTTGTTAGGACTGTATGTCTGAGTGGTTGTTAGTATCTGTACTCTATGTGTTACCGCTGAACTTCAACCATAACAGTATTACTGTAGTAGTCTGTCTAGTCATGGAATGTTGCACAGACATAAGGTCTCCAAGAATGACCTGTAAGCCAACATCCCCTCTTTTCTCTCCCTAAGGTCACTGTCAGTAATATCCCCCTCCCTTCTTTCCGCTCTCACAGCCCACTGTCAGACTTGGCTGGCAATTAGACCTATCAGAAGAGAGCTTGCCAAACCATCCACCCTACAGACAAATACGTCAATCAAGTCTTTTCTAATCAACACCCTCTATTGAAGCTATTGTAGGCTGGTCCCAGATCTGTTTGTGCTCTTGCCAACCCCATTACTGTCATTTTGTTGGCAAGAGAGCAGAAACAGACCCAGGCTACCTCTATTGCTATTTTGGTGGACATATCAACCAATCAAAAATGTTGTTTTTTAGAGACGAATCACAGGAAACAATGTAATGTAGTTGAAGTAAAGAAAAAGCTTGTGAAAGATGAAGGGCACATGAATATTCCCACGGTCTTCAGAGCTGTGGCCCGGCATTACACTATGCTGTGTAATACCTTTTTTGCACTATTGGTTAGAGCCTGTAAGTAAGCATTTCACTGTAAGGTCTACACCTGTTGTATTCGGCGCGCGTGACAAATAAAAGTTGATTTGATTTGCTGGATATGCGCTTGACTTCCTCTGCAAAACTACTGGCTAACAGCTCATCTCAGGCCTAAGTCAGGCACGTACACACACACACTCTTATGCCTAATGTATTTTGTATTATCAACCCAAAATGTGGTTTGGCAGCCCTCAACAGCATTCCCAAATGTTCCCTGAAGTTAATCAGAGATGTCTTTCAACCCCACACACACACTGACGCATACACGCATCTACACTTATTCACACTGTCATTTACACACAATCACGCATACAGAACACACAGGCTCGCATTCACTATGTCCTTACACAGAAACATACACACACATAAATACATAAACCTAGTCCAGTTTATGGTTCAATAGAGCCCATTACACAACCAAGCCCTCCAAATAGCCAGTGAGTATGCAAGCGAGAGGGGCCTTCTCTCTCGTGGAGATGTGTGCCTCTGTTAATGCCTTGAGGGCACCACAGGTCCCAGCGATGCGAGGTCAGGCTGCTTATGGATGTGGCTGGAGTGTATTTACTGGGGAAGGGAGTAGCATTACTTTAATCTCTGGTCTAGAGTGAGGACATGTTTACAGCATTTCCCCCTTTATTAGTAGATAGAAATATCACAAACTGTATTACCTGGTATCTAGACCAATAAAATACAAGTGAAATACATTTGCAGGCTGGGTAGGCTCAATATGATAATTGTGAGTACAGGCCTTCTGTGGTGTATGCTGTATCATGTATTCCACAGTGCAGGATTGTCAAATCATGCATCATGTTTTTCCCTCACATGGGTTTACTGTTTAGACAGAGAGGGTAGGGGAGGCTATGCCCTCCTTTTGGTTCGCTGCTTCATGAAAAACAGTGGGAGAGCTGGACCACTGAATCCTGATGAGAGAGAGACATCACTGGTACACAGTAGAGAGACAGACATACATACAGTTATATCCAGTCGTTCAGTTAGCAGGCTTCAGGCAGACAGCCCAGAGAGGATGTGTATATAAACTTGCCGATATAAAATAGAGGTGTTCATTTGCCTAGAGATTACAGTAATCATTATCCCACTGAATGGTGGACAACAAGAACATGGGTGAATACAACCAACTCATGTCCACTTATCAGTAGGCTTTATAGGCAATCAGCTCATCTATAATGGCTCATGTACTTCTAACTGTCAAATTTATCAGGAGACAATTTACCTTCCCCATCACCTTACATTGTGACTCATTATCTCACAACTTCTCTCCTTCTCTCCCATTTCTGTCTCCCTCCCTCCATTTTCTTCCCCTCTCTCTCGCTCTGTCTCAGGTGACGTCCCAGCGGATGCAGGGGGTGTTGCTGCTGGTCTTCGCTAAGTACTACCACCTCCCCTTCCTCCGAGGGGTGCAGACAGAGACCACCCGCACCGGCCTGGGGGGCTACTGGGTAAGACACCTGCCTTCTGAGACTACATTCTACAGAGAACCACAAAAAACTGTCCACAATGACTAGTGATGGGCAAGAAATCGCTTGTTACATATCGCAATATAATTTTTGGACGATATTATATTGATATTTGACTAATTGTATCATCCTCTCTCTTGTCTCTCTGCAGCAGACATATAGTGAGCGATATGTTTTGAACATCAAATCGCAATAAAATCACAGTATTGAATCGCAATACATATAGAATCGTGATAATCGCAATACATATGGTATCAGCACCTAAGTATCGTGATAATATTGTATCGTGAGGTCCCTGGTAATTCCCAGTCCTAACACTGACTTATCCTAATGACCAACTGACGGAGAATCAGACAGACCACATTAATGAAGACAGCCCCAACACTCCAGGCTAAGATATAGAAGTGGGAATGTCAGCGCTATTGACCTGAAGTGCACAATCAGAACTGTCCCACCCTTAAAGCTAGAATTTTTCATTGCATTTTACATTTGTCATTTAGGAGACACTCTTATCCAGAGTGACTTACAGCAGTGAGTGCATACCTTTTTTCTTTCACTGAAACAATAACAAAGCAGTCACCCCACCTCTTTAGTAAAAAGCTGACGGATGGGCCTGGAGGAATTTTACCACTCTCAAACTTATAGACAGAGCTATGGATGCAAGCACTGACCATACATTTACAGTACATTGTTTACAAACATTGGAGTAAAACAAGCTTATATTTTGGGTTCTGAAAGTTCAAAAATGTATCTAGCAACTTCTAGCTTTAAAAAGCCTTCCCACAGCCAGTCAGTCTAAGGGCAACAAGGCAGTGGTAAGGATGAAAAATGACCTTCCCTCCAGGGTTGCTTCTGTTGGCCTCTGTTTCCCTTACTTCTCATTATTTATCAGGAAGGGTTATGTTTGAGCAGGCTGTACCCAGAGCTTGTCTGGAAGTCTGCCTCCATACCTCTGATGTCCAGAAGGTGCTGCTTTACTATTCTCAAAGAGAGAATGCCTTTATGGTTCACAGCATTAAAGGTAGACTCAGCGATATGACATAGATGTAAACACGTCAATTTGCCGCAACAACTAAGAGCGTTGATGCGCAAGGTTCATCTTCTCCTCTGTTTTGGTGCCCTGGCTTCTACACCGTGAACAGTGTGAAGCGAACCCGTGCATGTGCACAGATTCTCTGTGTGACTGTGTGAAAGTGAAGTCTTGCGTCTCGCTCATCTCAATATCTGCGGTGCTGCTTGTGGCAACTCATTTCGCTGAGTCTACCTTTAAAGGGATACTTCAGGATTTTGGCCATAAAACCCTTTATCTACTACCCCGGAGTCAGATGAACTCATGGATACCATTTGTATGTATATGCATCCAGTATGAAGGAAGTTGGAGGTAGTTTCGTGAGCCAATGCTAACTAGCATCTGTCTGCCTGTTTTGCTGTAGTAATGCACTGTAAAGTCTTTCTATTGTCCTCTCTGTATGAACTCAGATAAGCATCAGCACATTCTGCAGTTCTCCCTCTGCTGTATCATCTCTTGTATTTTAGTAGGTCAGAGCTGTAGAGGCTGAGCAGCAGGAGGAAGCACACGGCTCCATCCTGCCTTCAGTCACAGAGCACTGCACGTTAAATATTGATCATGTCATTCACTGGTCATTCATGTATCC